>NC_030679.2:1206724-1273565 GCF_000004195.4 Xenopus tropicalis | reverse complement strand
GTATACCCCATCTTTCCGGTATTCGGCCAAATCTTTCGCAATGGATTTAGGGTTCGGCCGGATCCAAAACTTAGAGACTGCTGTAAAGCCCCCCCAGTGAGTGCGGTGACAGTCTCCTCTCTGTGAGTCACGGCAGGAGACAAAGTGAAAGTGGACTCTTCTCATTTATAGACATAATAGGCGCCGCTAATGTCTCGGCGGCGTGAATGGGTGGAAAAGATGATCCCCCCCAAAACGAAGCTTGCCACAGCGCTTGTGGGGGCCTGTCAACTTCAACTCGCTTGCTTAGCCGTTTTTTTATCGTATTTATCATTAATTTTTTTGTTGTTAGGCACCGTTTAGAGGAGAGAAAGTGCACACCGCCCGAACAGGTCGTGATCGCAGCGGCCTGGCGACTTACTTGGTCCGATCCAACAATAACATCCGGCAGGCACCATCTACTCGCCGACCCAACGGGGCTCCTCCATACATAGGCCAAAGAGGACCTTTCTCTCGGGGTCTTCATTAGCAGGGAAACCGCCCCCCTCGAGATGTACTACCTTCCTACGTTTTATGTGGCACAACCCATACACTATTTGGGTGGTGAGATATAAATCGATGTTTTTAGATGGCCTCGCGGGAACTTGCAGCATCTTAATTTGATGCGCGTGCGACTCTCGCTCCTGATAAACGTGTTGACGTAGTGTTCTCAATTTCGATTAACCCATTTTTGAGCAGAGGGCGCATAAGATGCGTAGGGGGGTGTGTGAGAGAGGTCGCGCTAGCGAATATATTACGTTGTCTTCTCTCTGTGCGATGTTAAAGTCTGCCCAAACCGACGAGAGAGAACGACGAATATGTCAACTTCTGCAAAAGGGGTACATGCAGGTCACAACTCCAATATTTACTCTTGTATCTGTAGAATAGACGAGGCGCAGAAGGAAGTAACTGTGGCGCTCAAAGTTTTCTTTTATTAAAATTGGTGTTTGCTGAAACTCTCATAAAAAGGCGCTCTCTGTATCTGATCTGTGCTCCACTTCCCTTTTTCCATGGACAATATATAGTTTGTTGGGGTTATTCACAGGTAGGGCTAACTTGCGCGGCTCTGCCCCCAAACTTGATCCACATCACGTGGTTAAAGTATACCCACCCACGGTGGCAGGAAAGTGCACATAGAGCGCCAGCCCCCAACGGAGATTGTGTCAGCGCTGGTAGAGATTTCGCTCCTTTTCGCTGCATTGCCCCTGCTTGGAGGTGTTTGGTGCGCCCAGTTATTCTCTATATGGTTGCCCACCTGACCTGATTACTACTGTATGCGTGGTCCATCCACTTTTTTGCCACGATGTCAGAGGAATTTGTGCTTGTGCAGAATGTTATAGCTCTCTCTCCGCTCCTAGAAAATTTTATGAGATTTTTTTTTGTTCAAATCCACATTTTGATCATGCGTCCAAGTTTACGTTTAGAAAAAAAAAAAAAAAATGTCATAAAAAGTTCAAATTTTCCACATGCACCTGACAAAAGGTAGTTGGCTTTGAAGTGAAAACTACATTTGCACCCTAGAAACCTGAAGGTCTGTAGTTTCTAAAAGATACCAAACATGAGGGGATATTTTAGATTTACATTATAAGTTATGCTGCATTAACTGTTACAAGCGCTTTCTGCTTTGTTCTGGTGTGATATTGTTACTAAGTAATTGCCTTAGGGTTGGGGTTACTTCTCTGCGCACAGCGGTAACACCTGGTTGGGTGACTGGGTCTACCACTCGACTTCTCATTTGGTGTCATCAGTCTGGGAAGTGGGAGTTAATCGAGGGCTTTTACAACAAAGTAAAAGAAAAGTGGAAGTGTGAGTAATTATATACCTCTCAACTTTGCTTAGGAAAAACCTCAAAATGGTATACCAGATAAGTGTGTTTTTTCATAATTGTTCTATTCTGCTTTTTCTTTACATATTTCACCTCCAACGAGAGAGAGATGACAGTGACATTTTCCATATCCCAGAAGAAAAAAAGCTCTCACATAAAAATTGGTATGTTATGTCGAAGCCCAATTAAGTGACGAAAAAACACGATATAATAATTGTCCCAGTTTCGGGTGGAGGTTTTTCCTACCAAAAACACTGTTAAAGGTGAATGAGTACAAAATGCTTAAAAAAACGTCTGGCACTGTGGTGAGAGAGAACCCGCGTAAGTGATAGTGCGACTGCGTGACTATTCTGCGCTGGCGACAACTTAAGGAGGGATGTTATAAAACTTATCACAACTTGCGGAGATTTAGTTGTAGCTGATTAAGGAAGATACAGATTTTCGGCGGGTAACCGAACATGGATAGAAATGAGTGGAACGAACAAAGTACTCTTCCCATCTCGCTTCTCAGTCCTCAACCTTTTTGAGTGCCACCTGGCTCGTATTCTGCTCGATTGTGATATGAACAGTTTTCCGCACGCCCTTTATGAGTTGCCACTAGCCACAGTGATTATAATTAGTGATTATAATGATGTGTAAATAAAACATAATCTAAAAAGCCATTTTACGCTATTGCGAAATTGTAGAAGAAACAGTTGCCTTGTAAAAAATGACTCAGAGATACCTCCACACCTTATACATGATCTACTTATGTTTTACATTTTATATATATATAAATGTGCTCAGCCATTACTGTAACTAAACTCATCGGCCATAGGAACATGGAAGAAGGGAGGAAGTCTTATTTACTCAGAGAAATCTGAAATGAAATGAAAATGAATTGCCAGCATGCTTTCACATGGGTATAATACCCTTTGCCTGCCCACTTCTGGTCTCTGGTGACCATTGCCATCGTGTACATACTCGATTCTACGCCTGACGTCATCTGGCACATATCCACTTAGTGTAGCAAAAGACCTGCAGAGGAAGATTCAAGATTCAACGGGTTCAAGTAGATTTTGGGATTAGCATGTAGCTCTTCCCAGTAGTCTGTATGAGAAAAGAGAGAAAACAACCACTAATCATACTAAAGAGTGCTTCTTGGGTGGCTGTGAGGACATCCTGCATGTATGTTACGAAATGAAAAGTCAATATGTCTGGTAGGAATACCACTGAGAATAATGCCACCTTTCAAACTACTGCCTGATAAATAGAGACATTTGATGGTTAATTCACCCACTTATCTAGCCAGTTGCTTAATTAATTATCCACAAGGGCCAATCTTATGCGCAGGGAGCTCTTCCAATCTGTGTATTGGAAAGCTTCTTAGCTTTTAAGCATTGATTATCTTTTGTTCCTATATAATTAATATAAACTATACCCATGTTTGTGTTCACGCCTTTGTAAAAAACTGTTGTTACAATTGTGGTGCTAGATTAAATAAAGCCATACATATTTGCCCATTATGCATATAGGAACTTTTAATTTACAAACTGCCTTAGGATAGTATTAGTTACAGGATAATGTTTCTAATTACAAGAAAAAAAATAAAGGGTCACTTAAAGGTAACAGATGTGCTCTGGAAATTGAACTTTGAAAACCGCCATTTTACACGACCCCCAACTGAATAACCTGTATATAAATGTTATAAAAATACATGATATAATACATTATATGTAATTACGTAGTTCATTCTCAATATTAAATTTACTTGAGGGAAAAAATAAGATTTCACCTAGATGTTTGTTAATTAAAGATAAATAATTCCTTTGGCAGTATTATAACCAAATCTCAATCTGAATTGTTGAGTTAATACTTCTGGGTGTTAAATTTAAGTTAAATTAGAATGCTTATTTTTTCTCACTTAGTAATCTATTCTACACAATTAAACATGGAAATAAATGTTAATGATGAATTAATTTCATATTTGAAAAACAATGGGGAAATTACAATAGTTTATTCCTTGTAGCTCGCGTTTAAGAAGATTATTGCTAAATGTTTATCTCTAAGCCTTTCTTAAAAAACTACATTTGGAATGCGAGGCAGTATGTCACTTCAGTTGTTGAAGAGTAATCCTGAGGCTGGCTTTTAGGCGGGAATGTTGGAAGGTATTACTTTACAAAACAGTCCATTGCAAAAAAGATAACCTGCTACCTAGGGCTGATTTACTAACCCACGAACGGGTCGAAATGAGTCCGATTGCGTTTTTTTTTCGTAAAGATCGCGTATTTTGCGATTTTTTTCGATGTTTGGCCGATTTTTTCGGCCGTCTTTACGAATTTTTCCGTTACCAATACGATTTTTGCCGTAAAACGCGAGTTTTTCGTAGCCATTACGAAAGTTGCGTAAAATCTTGCGCATTTTCGCTAGCCGTTAAAACTTGCGCAAAAAGTGCGCTTTTTGTTAGCGTTAAAACTTACGCGAAAACTTTCGCACCTTTAAAGTTTTTAACGCTACGAAAAAGGGCGGCAACTTTTCGGTATGTTTAACGCTACGGAAAAATTCGCAAGATTTTACGCAACTTCTAAAAGGCACGGAAAAAACTCGCCGTTTTTACGCAAAAATCGTATTGGCTAACGAAAAAATCATAAAGACGCCGAAAAAATCGCAAAACATTACGAAAAAGTCGCAAAATGTTCGTTTTCAAGTCGGAACTTTTCCAATTCGCGGTCGGGGTATCTCTCAAGTGTGGGTCTATGTTACTAATCAGCCCCTCGCTAGTGTCTCAAAATAAATACCTTTGTCAAGACCGGGTGAGAACGAGAGAGTACGAATGTTATTTTCGCACATTTTACTGCCAATAGATTTGCCCACATTAGTGCCATCTAGAAACACTTTATTTATTCTGCAGAAGAAAGCTTTACCATACTCTGATTAAGGAGCCTGAGGAGGTCTTTCTCCGTTGAGTTGTGCACGCTGCCGATTCGCTTTGCCTTGGCGCCTTGGTGTTACGAGTAGCGTGTACGTGCTGCTTAAGCTCTTCAGCTCTAACCAATATAAGCTCAGATTACACATTTCTAAGGGACCCGTGTGACGTCTCTGCTTCCTTTGCACGGGGGAGTGCTAATTTCCGCGTGGGGGGACGTGAGTTTTATGGATTTCTATGGGAGGGGAAGCAGGTTATCGGCAGTAGGAGCGAGAGAGCTATGCAAACATTTAGACTGCCCTTCCTTTGCACGGGGGGAACGTGGGTTGCACGTATACTGTGTATCCTAAGGGGGGGAGTGTGAAATTTTTCTTCTATTATTATTATTATTATTTTTAATTAAAGGGAGAAGTGCCAAAGGCTCCAGTATCAGCTCCCATACCTCCACTATGAGTGAGGTCGTGCTACTTCATGGTGCTTGAGTGCGCTATGTGATGGACAGGTCGTCTATGATGCCTCTTTCCCCAGCGAGTGAGAAGCATAAGCTATGTGAAAGACCTCCCACGACGTAATTACCACGTGTTTTAGTGTGCCTACACTAGGCTTCGCGCTCTCGAAGATCTGTAAGCTTTGCTGTATACCAGTAGTCGAAAGAGTATGTGATGTACTCTTTAATTATCACCCTTTTTCTATTCAAGCGCGTCAGTAGGTACCACATCAGGTGATCAGATTTGATTCTCCTCTTACCACTATGTTGTGACGACAGTTGGGAGTTCTCCACAGAAAAACTCACCAGAAAAGACTACGAGCTCCCTACTAATTCTATTTCTATGTCGCACTTTTTGGAAATGTATTTATCATTTAAGTAAGTGACCACTGATAAATACACTTCTTTAAAAATAGTTACATAGCCGGCTTTGAAAAGAGGGTACCCTCACTATCAAGATTTCCTAGTCTCTGCTCTCCATAGTTTTCCAAACGACCCAGCCACACACAACCGGAGTGTATTTATACTTACCAATCGGGTACCTGTTGACTTGAGTGTCTCTACCACACATCATCCTATTGCATTACGAGAGGAGGCGAGTGTAATTTTATACTCTACATCACTATTAAACTGAGATATGTAGTATCACAATAGCCTGGTACCCGATGGATGTGATCTGTCTCTATCTGTCCTTTCCTGCTTTGCTTCAAAGATCTTCGAGGTCCAGGCCCGCGTCTTGAGAAGGTCTCATTCCCCAGTACAGAATTCTTGCCATTACCACTATCCACTAGGAAGGAGCATTCTCCCAACCTCACTGCCCCCACTGGTGGAATAAAACACCCCTGCAGCTGCTGTCAACATATGGATCATCTCCCGTTGTCTTCCCTTCTTATGTCTAAACCAGGGGGGGTGTAACCTTTCCCCTGGGTAACTCGCCGCGCGACTTCTGATTGTCTTATAGGTCTATGGCGCAATATCCTGTGCGAACGAAGAGCAGAGCCCCGCCAGAGGTGCAGCGATTGAATTCATCTTTCCTAACCTGTATTTGCTGTACAGAGTAATCGAGTGTACCCGTGTGACCTCGTATCGCATAGTCGCCTTTAGCACGGCTAGTGGATTGTCCTCTCAATATTGAAAACCACAACCCCAACCTCGACAGTCTCACCTCATAGCTTAAAATCTTCCATCCCCTAACCAGTTAGTGCAGTCTCTGCACTCTCTCCAGCTCATTAATATCCTTCTTAGGACTGGAGCCTTAAAACTGCACTGCATACCAAGGTGAGGCCTTTACAATTAGGTTTTCATCCCTTGACGTCAATGCCCTAAAATCCCATAGGATGAATAGCAACATGGGTGAGTTTTTAAGTATTGAGTTTTAAACTCACATTTTGATAAATTTGCCCCCAGGTGTTATAAAAAGGACACCAGGACAGTTAAATACCAGATCCAATGCCTTATTATCTTAGTTTTTGCATACTGATATAATCCAAAAGAGCCTTTTACCCCAAAGCCCAGTTACACAAGAATTGAAATCAATGTACAAAAATTTGAGGAGAGATTGTCTGCTCCTTAAGTCTGGAAAAAAATGCTTATTTATGGATCAGAAACTTACCAGGGAAACATTGGCATTTCTGACCACTCCTCCTTGGGATCCAATTCACTGAAACATACAATCTAAGAGGCCCATTTATCAACATTCTGGTTGTAGAGTTTTTGAAAAAACCACAAAAACCCAATTTCCACTAAAACTACAAATGTCTAGTTTATTTCTTAAAGATTTCCAAGATATAAAAAGCATTGACCAAATTAAAATACGTAATTGAAAAGAACACAAGAAACCTCTTAACACCACCAAATGATAGTTATATGAATTGTTTGGTCTCCTTTGAGGCGTCTAGCTCCGTCTTGCAACTCGAGTGGGTCTTACAATGTACGTATTTCCCCCAACAGCTTTTAGATGGTGTAAGTTTTGTCTTTTTTTTACTAAGTTCACAAGTTCTTTGTAATTTCCTAAAAAGTGTGGATAGTGAATTAGTGTGTATTGTTGTATTTTGTACTTGTTAATTGCACATGCCCTCACTAATAATGAAGGACCCCTTGCACCCTATGCAAGAATATGAGGGCTCATCCTAAAGGATGCCAAGTTTTAGTCGTAGTTTTCTTCTGGCTGATTATTTTCTCATTAATGTTTGAAACTGTTAGCCTCCTAGCCTACTCCCTTGTGCTTGACTTGTGTTAGAATGGGCCCATTTATGAGAGCTTACGATATGTTGTATTCTCGCGCCGTCTCCCCCAAAACTCAAACTCTCTTTGAAATCTCATCCAGAATTTCTGATGTCATACTTACAGTTGACCTCATGCTTAGATCTTGGGTTGTTCAACATGAGTAGAGGCGTTATAGTAAAATCAAGGGCAAAGGGAAGGGCTCTTTGTCTAGTTGCCTATTTGCAAAGGGGCCTGGTCTGAAACTCGAGGGTTATCTTCCACGTGTGACTGTTGTTTTTTTCATTTGCATAACGGGCCTTCCTTTGCGCCACAAACGGCTTTAATTTTTGCCCTTGCTATTACCCCGAGGTGATAATATAGGCTTGTGAACAGTATCGCCTGTTTTGGTAGTATAGTTTTGAATTTCCACATCCACAGTTCAGAAACTGATGAATTAGACAATATGTATACTTATATTGATCTATATCCAAAAATGCTTGGGACCTTGGGTATTTCCAGATAAGTGATCTCCACACCTTTTAAAGTTGGCTGCATGATCATTTAGACATTAAATAAAACTCAAACCAATTGTTTTGACACCAATATGAGATGTCATATTCAGCGCTTTATGTGATAGCCACTGAGGTTCTCAAGCTCTCAAGAGAGCTTCAGCGGATTGCACCTGGTGTGTTTTTTTATTACAAAAAAGAACATTTACAATTATTTGCTAAAAGGGCGTCTGATGGAATATTGCCTTTATGGAATTGGGAGTCTAATGTGCGAGCTCTCTTGGATACCAGTTTTTTTAATTAGGGATTTCCATACCTGAATTGTCTGTAATTGTGTTCCAACAATTGTAGGAGTTTGACTTCTGTTGTAGCAATTATTCTTTCTGTGCTATTGTTTTTTTCCTCTTTTCCTATTGTATCCACTGTGAGGCCAGAGATGAGAGAGTATAGTTCAACCATTCTGTGGCTGCAGTCTTGAAATTAAATGCTACCTCTACAGCAGGTACCCTAACAACAGCTAACTGAAAACCTGAAGAAAGTCTATTAATGAATGTGTGTACGAGCTACAACGCACAATTGTGAACTTGTGAACTTCAAATATGCTAAACCTCTTCCATCCCCTCTCAATAAGACAATAATCAATGTGCACACCCTTTTCTTTATATGGCACGCCTAAATAATGGGGCCTCAGGCATAACCGTGTGGATAAATTGTGTGAGCAGTGTAAGTAAGCCCTGGCGAACTATTAAGCACAGGGATACAAGACTAAAGTGATTATTCCGTAATGTTCTGTAGCCAAATCACACTGATCTTTAGCTTTAGGGAGACTGGACAGGCATTCAAAATTTAAACTGTAAATCCCAGGTACAGAGGAAATAAGGAAGACATATCTGGGTGGAAGTGTAACGAGCGCATGTGTGGGAAACTATTGTATCGTCTTAATTTTTATCAAACACAATTAGAGTTGTTCTGATTTGTGCAACTAGGATATTAGCGCTATTATCACATGTTTAAATGTTCACAATACAAGGTGATTTTCTTATTACAGAGATAAACGGGTGATTAATTTTTTAAAAATCTCAATTAGGTTGTTGTTTAAATGGAATGTATAGAGGATTGTGAATAGGCTTTTGTAATTCAAAGCTTTTCTGCGGTAATGGGTTCCAGATGAATGGATCCTACCCATGCTTTGATATACCCTGGTTCAGTCTATTCTTGCCATATAACAATTTGTTATTGTTTAATTTGTGATATATCTTTCAACCACCATATATCGGGGAGGAAGGAATGGGATTTTTCCTTGTGAGGAGTAATAAGATTGGTTCTAGGTTTTTGCCTTCCTTTTATATCAAAGTTAACTTTTCCTTGAGTGATAAGGTGTCGCCATTCTAGCCCCCAGTTTGTTTTGATCGCAACAATTAGGAAAAAGTCCCCAGTGGCCTAGGAACGCCAGGCAGCTCTTTCCTGTCATACACCCCGTCTTTGCTCGGACAATACACTGGCTCCACCTCACAACATCAACGTTTTCCAGGCCCCTATTGAGGTCATAGTCCGACCCCTGCCCGCAGAGTTGCTAGACATGTTACTGTGAGAATTGGTGCCCACAACCCTATATAAGGGATTTGCATAAAATGTAGCTCTCATAGCAAATACAAGTATCTGTAAAATAATAACTTCTATGGCTGCTTGTGCCAGGTTTGACAGCATTTCTTGGATTCGGCCTATCATTTGAAATCTACAAGAGAGAGGTAGCGGGGCACATTATTATAAAAGGTAGACGCCTAGCATTTACTCGGTTGGTTGTTATCTAATATGCTTCCCCTCATCTTATTCTCTTCCCCCTCTTTTCCCCCCAGCCCCCCCACTGTCACAGTGTAACCCCCATATCAATATATGCACCCATAATGTAACTGGTATTAATATATGTAGGCACAGATATACCCCCATCTTTCCCCCCCCCCCCCCACTGTCACGTTTGTAACCCAAAATTCTTCTATGCACCCATATGTAACTTGTATAATATTATTTAGGCACAGATATCTTCACCCCCAATCTTTCCCCCAGCCCCCCCACCCCCCACGTTCACAGTTGTGAACCCCCAGATCATATATGCAAACATAAATGTAAAACTGCTATATATATAGGCACACGATATACCCCCATCTTCCCCCAGCCCCCCCCCCCACTGTTCCACAGTTGTACAGTGTAACCCAATTCATATATGCAATAATGTAACTGTATAATATATAGGCCACGATATACCCCCCATTCTTTCCCCCCCAGCCCCCCCCACCCCCCCCCACTTGTCTCACAGTGGTGAAACCCCCATATCATATATTTGCACATAATGTAACTGTCAAATATATAGGCACAGATATATCCCCATCTTTCCCCAGGCCCACCCACCCATGATACAGTTTGGAAACCCCATATCATATATGCCACATAATGTAAAAACTGTATAAAATATAGCTACAGCAATACCCCCCATCTTTCCCCCAGCCCCCCCCCACCCCCCACTGTCCACAGTTGTAACCCCCATATCTATATGCACCATAATGTAACTGTATTAAATATATAGGCACAGATATACCCCCCATGTTCTTCCCCCAGCCCCCCCCCACTGTCACAGTGTAACCCAATATCATATATTATGCACATAATGATCTGTATTAATATTAGGCACAAGATATACCCCCCATATCTTTCCCCCAGCTCCCCCCCAACTGTCCACAGTGTAACCCCCATATATTTATGCACAATAATTGTAACTGTTATAATATATTGGGCACAGATGATTACCCCCCAATCTTCCCCCCCCCCCCCACGCACAGTGTCAACCCCCCATATCATATATGCAACATAATGTAACTGTTATAAATATATAGGCACAGATATTTAACCCCCATCTCCCCCCCCCCCACTGTCACAGTGTAACCCCCATATCATATTATGCACATAATGTAACTGTATAATATATAGGCACAGATATACCCCCCATCTTCCCCCCCCCCCCCCCCACTGTCACAGTGTAACCCCCCCATATCATATATGCACATAATGTAACTGTATAATATATAGGCACAGATATACCCCACTTTCCCCCAGCACCCCCCCCCCACTGTCACAGTGTAACCCCATATCATATATGCACATAATGTAACTGTATTAATATATAGGCACAGATATACCCCCCCCATCTTTCCCCCCCCCCCCCCACTGTCACAGTGTAACCCCCATATCATATATGCACATAATGTAACTGTATATATATAGCACAGATATACCCCCCATCTTTCCCCCCCCCCCCACTGTCACAGTGTAACCCCCATATCATATATGCACATAATGTAACTGTTTAATATTAGGCACAGATATACCCCCCATCTCTTTCCCCAGGCCCCCCCCCCCACTGTCACAGTGTAACCCCCATATCATATATGCACATAATGTAACTGTATAATATATAGGCACAGATATACCCCATCTTTCCCCAGCCCCCCCCCCCTACTGTCACAGTGTAACCCCCAATATCATATATGCACATAATGTAACTGTATAATATATAGGCACAGATATACCCCCATCTTCCCCCCCCCCACTGTCACAGTGTAACCCCCATATCATATATGCACATAATGTAACTGTATATATATAGGCACAGATATACCCCCCATCTTTCCCCCAGCACCCCCCCCCCACTGTCACAGTGTAACCCCCATATCATATATGCACATAATGTAACTGTATAATATATAGGCACAGATATACCCCCCATCTTTCCCCAGCCCCCCCCCCCACTGTCACAGTGTAACCCCCATATCATATATGCACATAATGTAACTGTATAATATATAGGCACAGATATACCCCCCATCTTTCCCCAGCACCCCCCCCCCTGGTCACAGTGTAACCCCCATATCATATATGCACATAATGTAACTGTATAATATATAGGCACAGATATACCCCCCATCTTTTCCCCCCCCCCCCCCCACTGTCACAGTGTAACCCCCATTATCATATATGCACATAATGTAACTGTATAATATATAGGCACAGATATACCCCCCATCTTTCCCCCCCCCCCCACTGTCACAGTGTAACCCCCATATCATATATGCACATAATGTAACTGTATAATATATAGGCACAGATAATTCCCCCATCTTCCCCCAGCGCCCCCCCCCCCACTGTCACAGTGTAACCCCATTATCATATATGCACATAATGTAACTGTATAATATATAGGCACAGATATACCCCCCATCTTTTTCCCCCCCCCCACTGTCACAGTGTAACCCCCATATCATATATGCACATAATGTAACTGTATAATATATAGGCACAGATATACCCCCCATCTTTCCCCCCCCCCCCACTGTCACAGTGTAACCCCCAATATCATATATGCACATAATGTAACTGTATAATATATAGGCACAGATATACCCCCCATCTTTCCGGTATTCGGCCAAATCTTTCGCAATGGATTTAGGGTTCGGCCGGATCCAAAACTTGAGACTGCTGTAAAGCCCCCCCCAGTGAGTGCGGTGACAGTCTCCTCTCTGTGAGTCACGCAGGGAGACAAGTGAAAGTGACTCTCTCATTTAGAGACATAATAGGCGCCGCTAATGTCTCGGCGGGTGAGTGGGTGGAAAGATGATCCCCCCCAAACGAAGCTGCCAGGCGCTGTGGGGCTGTCACTCACTCGCTTCTTAGCGTTTTTTTTATCGTATTTATCATATATTTTTGTTGTTTTAGGCACCGTTTAGAGAAGAGAAAGTGCAACACCGCCACGTGCGTGACGCAGCGCCTGGCCGACTTCTTGGTCCGATCCAACAATAACATCGGCACCATTTACTCGCCGACCAACGTGGGCTCCTACACATACGGCAAAAGGGACCTTTCTGGGGGTTCTTAGCAGGAACGCCCCCCCATTACTACCTTCCTGTGAATAAATCATCGTTAGGGCCCCATCTTATTCTCACCGCCTCCTGTAACGGGGACAGTCTCATTCATTAACCCTTACAGACCGCGTGGGGGGGGGCGGCACAAAGTGTTCTGCTGGGAAAGTCTCCGACAGGAACGAGATGCAAAATATATAATATGATTTGTCTGCAGCAATGAACTTGCCGCAAAGTTTTTTTTTATTAAAATGTTTGGAAATCCAAAAGCGCTCTCTGTATTATGTCCTTCCTCTTCCTCTAACTTCCTCTGCCCCAAACTTATCCCTGTGTCCCCACGGGGGGAGTGTATTTCCTGGTACCCATGTGACTGTCTCTGCTTCCTTTGCACGGGGGAGTGTATTTCCCGGTACCCGTGTGACTGTCTCTGCTTCCTTTGCACGGGGGAGTGTATTTCCCGGTACCCATGTGACTGTCTCTGCTTCCTTTGCACGGGGGAGTGATTTTCCCGGTACCCGTGTGACTGTCTCTGCTTCCTTTGCACGGGGGAGTGTACTTTCCGTACCCATGTGACTGTCTCTGCTTCCTTGCACGGGGGAGTGTATTTCCTGTACCCATGTGACTGTCTCTGCTTCCTTTGCACGGGGGGGAGTGTATTTCCCGTACCCTTGTGACTGTCTCTGCTCCTTTTGCACGGGGGAGTGTATTTCCGGTACCCGTGTGACTGTCTCTGCTTCCTTTGCACGGGGGAGTGTATTTGCCGGTACCCGTGTGACTGTCTCTGCTTCCTTTGCACGGGGAGTGTATTTCCCGGTACCCATGTGACTGTCTCTGCTTCCTTTGCACGGGGGAGGTATTTCCCGGTACCCATGTGACTGTCTCTGCTTCCTTTGCAACGGGGGGAGTGTATTTCTGGACCCATGTGACTGTCTCTGCTTCCTTTGCACGGGGGAGTGTATTTCCCGTTTACCCATATGACTGTCTCTGCTTCCTTTTGGCACGGGGAGTTGGTATTTTCCACGGTACAACCCGTGTGACTTGTCTTTGCTGTGCCTTTTGCACGGGGGAGTGTATTTCCCGGTACCGCCTGTGACTGTCTCTGCTTCCTTTGCACGGGGAGTGGTATTTTCCCCGTGTACCCGTGTGGACTGTCTCTGCTTCCTTTGCGACGGGGGAGTGTATTTCCCGGTAACCCGTGTGACTGTCTCTGCTCCTTTGCACGGGGAGTTCGGTATTTCCCGGTACCCGTTGGCACTGTCTCTGCTTTGCCCTGTGCACGGGGGAGTGTTATTTGTCCCCGGTACCCGTGTGACTGTCTCTGCTTCCTTTGCACGGGGGAGTGTATTTCCCGGTACCCATGTGACTGTCTCTGCTTCCTTTGCACGGGGGAGTGTATTTCCCGGTACCCATGTGACTGTCTCTGCTTCCTTTGCACGGGGGAGTGTATTTCCCGGTACCCGTGTGACTGTCTCTGCTTCCTTTGCACGGGGGAGTGTATTTCCCGGTACCCGTGTGACTGTCTCTGCTTCCTTTGCACGGGGGAGTGTATTTCCCGGTACCCGTGTGACTGTCTCTGCTTCCTGTGCACGGGGGAGTGTATTTCCCGGTACCCATGTGACTGTCTCTGCTTCCTTTGCACGGGGGAGTGTATTTCCTGGTACCCATGTGACTGTCTCTGCTTCCTGTGCACGGGGGAGTGTATTTCCCGGTACCCATGTGACTGTCTCTGCTTCCTTTGCACGGGGGAGTGTATTTCCTGGTACCCATGTGACTGTCTCTGCTTCCTTTGCACGGGGGAGTGTATTTCCCGGTACCCATGTGACTGTTTCTGCTTCCTTTGCACGGGGGAGTGTATTTCCCGGTACCCATGTGACTGTCTCTGCTTATCTGGGCCTTAGAAATTTACATGAACCTTTTAGCAATCTAAACTGTGATTGGCCCACATAAATTCCTATGACCTTTTTGAATTCAGTGTCATTATGTTGAAAAATCACTTTACAGAACGACCCCAGCCCACTGGTTGGATAAATGATCAGGAGTAGGCGGGGCTATTTGCTTTCCTCCTCTGACCCTTTCCAGCTTTTAAAAGGGGGTCACTGACCCCGGCAGCCAAAAACTATTGTTCTTCAGGGCTGCTACCTTGTATTACCTATTCTATTTCACTCCTATTCATATTGCAATTTCTCATTCAAACCAGTTGCTGGTTGCCAGGGTAATTTGGACCCTAGCAACCCTAAAGCTGCTGATATTCCAAACTGGAGGGTTGCTGAATAAAAAGCTAAAAAATTCAAAAACCACCAATAGCACTCTGTGCAACATACTAATATAGAGGCCTTCAGGCTCTTGGGGTTCAGTCCCCCCATGCAGTGGGATATAGGGTTTGCCCCCCTCCCCATTATCTTTCTCCTCTTTTATCCTATGAGCAGTTTGTACTGAGACTGAGAGACATCAGAGTCCTCCTCTTCCTCCTCCAAGTGGGTGTGTTGGGCATGGGCCCTGAATCAGAGGCTGATTGGCTACTGACACTGAGTCGGCGAATGGCAGTTGTGTTACTAGCAAAGTGTGTACTTACCTTTGTGTCAGGGAGAACAGTGGGTTAATGTCAGTGTCACGAACGCCACCACAGACGTACGTGACCAGGTGGGCAGCTGTAAGGGTTAACACATCAACTACACAGTTTTCCGCTAACTCATGCAATCAAACCCGAAACAGCCCCAACCCACCTAAACTTAACAAACTGCCCCCACCGCGTTTAAAGGCCGCAAGCACCCAAATCTAGAGGTTCTATTGCACCCTGACACTTCCCAGAGGCAAATCACCCCAGACTCCCAGGAACTGGTCACATGACCCCTTTGGGTGGTCCCCACCCACCCTCTTTAGAGAGCTGTACTTCTCATGCCAGTTTCTTTTCATATAATATTGGTACTTGCCAGTACTCAATATTATTATGAAAGTAGGGAATTGTTTTAACCCATATGGGGGCGATCAAAATGATACCAAACATGAGGGGGGTCTCATGTCCCAGTCCCCCAGAACCCATTTCTCCTAACTGGCGGGTATAGGCCGCCCCTGTTTGGTATCATTGGGAAGCATGGGGCCTCCTCATAAATCCTATGTGACTTATGAGGATGTGGACCTTAAAGCAGCGGAGATAGGGATCCATTTCTATAATCCATATTTTCTGTATGCTGTCCCCCCCTGCTGTTCCTAGGCCCACACTTTGCCTCTCTTTGATCAGCAGATCAACAACCCCAGCTTCCTGCCCCAACGGGCTGGTCCCGCATTGTCTGATGAAGTTGACATCTTCCTGCAGTCCTGGGTGTATATTTAATTAAGGGGAGCCGAAACCAGATGTTGATAGTGTGTATTGGGTTAATTATGGGCGTCTGGTGGGCACAACGCAAATGCTGCCATTTTACCTTGTTACAATGCCCGGGCAATATGGCCTGGCATGACAGTCAGTGAGAGCAAATACCATTGCATTATTATTGGTAGAACTTCATGATCCAACTCTCCGAACCAAAGAACCAGACAAGACAAGTGGCTGGACCCAGAACCTACCTGCAGCTGGGGCAGAATCTATAATAAGTAACACATACTCACCTGCTTGTGCCCCTGTAGCAACATGGCGCCATCTGTGCCAGCCACTGCCTGGGAAGCTGGGTAAGGCAGGGCACTATGGGTAGGGTTGGCATCCGGCCGGTAAAATGATGAAGTACAGGAAGGCTGGTACTCTGTCCCAGAAAATGGCACCTACCTGTGAGGTAACCAGGAAGTACCTAGAACAAATGAGAGAGAGAGAGAGAGAGAGGGTAAGTGCCCCGTGAGGTAACCAGGAAGTACCTACAGCAAATGAGAGAGAGAGAGGGTAAGTGTCCTGTGAGGTAACCAGGAAGTACCTACAGCAAATGAGAGAGAGAGGGTAAGTGTCCTGTGATGTCACCAGGAAGTACTTACAGTAAATGAGAGAGAGAGGGTAAGTGCCCTGTGAGGTAACCAGGAAGTACTTACAGCAAATGAGAGAGAGAGGGTAAGTGCCCTGTGAGGTAACCAGGAAGTACCTACAGCAAATGAGAGAGAGAGGGTAAGTGCCCTGTGAGGGAACCAGGAAGTACTTACAGCAAATGAGAGAGAGAGGGTAAGTGCCCTGTGAGGTAACCAGGAAGTACTTACAGCAAATGAGAGAGAGAGGAAAAGTGCCCTGTGAGGGAACCAGGAAGTACTTACAGCAAATGAGAGAGAGAGGGTAAGTGCCCTGTGAGGGAACCAGGAAGTACTTACAGCAAATGAGAGAGAGAGGGTAAGTGCCCTGTGAGGTAACCAGGAAGTACTTACAGCAAATGAGAGAGAGAGGGTAAGTGTCCTGTGAGGTAACCAGGAAGTACTTACAGCAAATGAGAGAGAGAGGGTAAGTGCCCTGTGAGGGAACCAGGAAGTACTTACAGCAAATGAGAGAGAGAGGAAAAGTGCCCTGTGAGGGAACCAGGAAGTACTTACAGCAAATGAGAGAGAGAGGGTAAGTGCCCTGTGAGGGAACCAGGAAGTACTTACAGCAAATGAGAGAGAGAGGGTAAGTGCCCTGTGAGGGAACCAGGAAGTACTTACAGCAAATGAGAGAGAGAGGGTAAGTGCCCTGTGAGGTAACCAGGAAGTACTTACAGCAAATGAGAGAGAGAGGAAAAGTGCCCTGTGGGGTAACCAGGAAGTACTTACAGTAAATGAGAGAGAGAGGGTAAGTGTCCTGTGGGGTAACCAGGAAGTACTTACAGTAAATGAGAGAGAGAGGGTAAGTGCCCTGTGAGGGAACCAGGAAGTACTTACAGCAAATGAGAGAGAGAGGAAAAGTGCCCTGTGGGGTAACCAGGAAGTACTTACAGTAAATGAGAGAGAGAGGGTAAGTGTCCTGTGGGGTAACCAGGAAGTACTTACAGCAAATGAGAGAGAGAGGAAAAGTGCCCTGTGGGGTAACCAGGAAGTACTTACAGTAAATGAGAGAGAGAGGGTAAGTGCCCTGTGAGGTAACCAGGAAGTTAGGTTGAAAAAAGTCCATCATGTTCAACCATAATGCCTATTGTGGGGGTTTAGCCGGTAGCGGAAGGAAATCTGGGCTTCTCAGATGAGACAACCAAAATAATCAGGCTCCTGCATGTGCTTTATTCCCCACAATAAAACAATATATCACCACAGGGTATTTGAAAGTAAAACAGTTCAACACAACAAAGTCTCACCAGACTGTAATTTCCACAAAGGGTATAACCAAATCCTTACTGCCAATGCCCGGCACTCCTTTCCTGCAGTCCCAGATTCAGGGGTGTTTGTAACCAGTCCAGCCCACCCCTCACAGCCTCTCTCAGATACCCCCCTGCTGCACCCCAGGCTCCCCTCACAGCCTCTCTCAGATACCCCCCTGCTGCACCCCAGGCTCCCCCTTCACAGCCTCTCTCAGATACCCCCCTGCTGCACTCACAGCCTCTCTCAGATACCCCCCTGCTGCACCCCAGGCTCCCCTCCACAGCCTCTCTCAGATACCCCCCTGCTGCACTCACAGCCTCTCTCAGATACCCCCCTGCTGCACCCCAGGCTCCCCTCACAGCCTCTCTCAGATACCCCCCTGCTGCACTCACAGCCTCTCTCAGATACCCCCGTGCTGCACTCACAGCCTCTCTCAGATACCCCCCTGCTGCACCCCAGGGGCTCCCCTCACAGCCTCTCTCAGATACCCCCCTGCTGCACTCACAGCCTCTCTCAGATACCCCCCTTGCTGCACCCCCAGCCTGCCCCTCACAGCCTCTCTCAGATACTGCCCCTGCTGCACCCCCAGCCTGCCCCTCACAGCCTCTCTCAGATACCCCCCCTGCTACACTCACAGCCTCTCTCAGATACCCCCCCTGCTGCACTCACAGCCTCTCTCAGATACCCCCCTGCTGCACCCCCAGCCTGCCCCTCACAGCCTCTCTCAGATACCCCCCCTGCTACACTCACAGCCTCTCTCAGATACCCCCCTGCTGCACCCCCAGGCTCCCCTCACAGCCTCTCTCAGATACCCCCCTGCTGGCCACTCACAGCCTCTCTCAGATACCGCCCCTGCTGCACCCCAGGGTTCCCCTCACAGCCTCTCTCAGATACCCCCCTGCTGCACTCACAGCCTCTCTCAGATACCCCCCTGCTGCACCCCCAACTGCCCCTCACAGCCCTCTCTCAGATAATGCCCCTGCTGCACCCCCAGGGCCTGCCCCTCACAGCCTCTCTCAGATAATGCCCCTGCTGCACCCCCAGCCTGCCCCTCACAGCCTCTCTCAGATAATGCCCCTGCTGCACCCCCAGCCTGCCCCTCACAGCCTCTCTCAGATACTGCCCCTGCTGCACCGCCAGCCTGCCCCTCACAGCCTCTCTCAGATAATGCCCCTTTGCTGCACCCCCAGCCTGCCCCTCACAGCCTCTCTCAGATAATGCCCCTGCTGCACCGCCAGCCTGCCCCTCACAGCCTCTCTCAGATAATGCCCCTGCTGCACCCCCAGCCTGCCCCTCACAGCCTCTCTCAGATACCCCCCTGCTGCACCCCCAGCCTGCCCCTCACAGCCTCTCTCAGATAATGCCCCTGCTGCACCGCCAGCCTGCCCCTCACAGCCTCTCTCAGATAATGCCCCTGCTGCACCGCCAGCCTGCCCCTCACAGCCTCTCTCAGATACCCCCCTGCTGCACCCCCAGCCTGGCCCCTCACAGCCTCTCTCAGATACTGCCCTGCTGCACCCCCAGCCTGCCCCTCACAGCCTCTCTCAGATTTTACCCCCTGCTGCACCCCAAGCCTGCCCCTCACAGCCTCTCTCAGATACTGCCCCTGCTGCACCCCCAGGCCTGCCCCTCACAGCCTCTCTCAGATACCCCCCTGCTGTCACCCCAGCCTGCCCCTCACAGGCCTCTCTCAGATACCCCTCTGCTGCACCGCCAGCCTGCCCCTCACAGCCTCTCTCAGATACCCCCCTGCTGCAACCCCCAGCCTGCCCCTCACAGCCTCTCTCAGATAATGCCCCTGCTGCACCCCCAGCCTGCCCCTCACAGCCTCTCTCAGATACCCCCCTGCTGCACCGCCAGCCTGCCCCTCACAGCCTCTCTCAGATACCCCCCTGCTGCAACCCGCCAGCCTGCCCCCACAGCCTCTCTCAGATAATGCCCCTGCTGCACCGGCCAGCCTGCCCCTCACAGCCTCTCTCAGATAATGCCCCTGCTGCACCCCCAGCCTGCCCCTCACAGCCTCTCTCAGATACCCCCCTGCTGCACCGCCAGCCTGCCCCTCACAGCCTCTCTCAGATACCCCCCTGCTGCACCGCCAGCCTGCCCCTCACAGCCTCTCTCAGATAATGCCCCTGCTGCACCCCCAGGCTCCCCTTTAATGCTTCAGGTGTTGCCTAATTGGCTCCAGCATTCTCTAGCCATACTTCAGGGTCCCAGCCTCTCCTGCCCTAGAGATATAAAGGAGCCAGTACCTCAGCCTGGGTGCTATATACCTGCCATCCAACAGACAATTCTCACCATACCTCCCAACATTTGAAAAATGAAAAGAGGGACAAAAAGGGGGCAATTTTGACCACACCCACTTTCGTGGCCACGCCCCAATTACCACACCCCATTAAAAGAAAAATACTCCTTTTATATAGGTGAAATGGCGGGATCAGACGCAAATGTGCTATTCCCTCATACTGTACTACCTAAAGAAAACAATATAGCAACTCCTACATATAAATACAAATATAGAGAGAAGGCAGTCAGTTATATGTGAGTTATAACTATCTACCAGTT
Organism: Xenopus tropicalis; assembly: GCF_000004195.4. Lineage (NCBI taxonomy): Eukaryota > Metazoa > Chordata > Amphibia > Anura > Pipidae > Xenopus > Xenopus tropicalis. Next base: position 1,252,912 of record NC_030679.2, on the reverse strand, counting down.
TTGCCCCCCATACACAGTAGCCCCCATATACAGTACCCCCCATGCACAGTATCCCCCCATGCACAGTACCCCCCTACACAGTATTCCCCCCCATACACAGTATCCCCCCCATGCACAGTAGCCCCCCCATGCACAGTACCCCCCATACACAGTAGCCCCCCATACACAGTATCCCCCCATACACAGTACCCCCCCATACACAGTACCCCCATACACAGTAAGCCCCCATACACAGTAGCCCCCTAACACAGTGCCCCCATACACAGTAGCCCCCATACACAATGGCCCCCATACACAGTAGCCCCCCATGCACAGGTACCCCCCATACACAGTACCCCCCCATACACAGTACCCCCCCTACACAGTACCCCATGCACAGTACCTCCCCATACACAGTACCTCCCCATACACAGTACCTCCCCATACACAGTGCCCCCATACACAGTAGCCCCCCATACACAGTAGCCCCCTATGCACAGTAGCCCCCTCATACACAAGTAGCCCCCATACACAGTAGCCCCCATACACAGTAGCCCCCTCACAACACAGTAGCCCCCCATACACAGTACCTCCCCATACACAGTGCCCCCATACACAGTAGCCCCCCATACACAGTAGCCCCCTATGCACAGTAGCCCCCTCATACACAGTAGCCCCCATACACAGTAGCCCCCATACACAGTAGCCCCCTCACACACAGTAGCCCCCTTACACAGTAACCCCCACACACAGTAGCCCCCCATACACAGTAGTCCCCCATGCACAGTAGCCCCCATGCACAGTAGCCCCCCCATACACAGTAGCCCCCCAATAACACAGTAATCCCCCCCATACACAGTACTCCCCCATGGCACAGTAGCCCCCCATGCACAGTAGCCCCCCATGCACAGTAGCCCCCCATACACAGTAGCCCCCCCATACACAGTAGCCCCCATATACAGTACTCCCCCATGCACAGTAGCCCCCCATACACAGTAGCCCCCCCATTTGCACAGTAGCCCCCCCATACACAGTAGCCCCCCATACACAGTAGCCCCCCATACACAGTAAGCCCCCCCATACACAGTAGCCCCCCCATGCACAGTAGCCCCCCCATACACAGTAGCCCCCCCATTGCACAGTAGCCCCCCCATACACAGTACTCCCACATGCACAGTAGCCCCCATGCACAGTAAGCCCCCCCCATGCACAGTAGCCCCCCATACACAGTAGCCCCCCATATACAGTACTTTTCCCCCAATGGGCACAGTAGCCCCCCCATACACAGTAGCCCCCCCATGCACAGTAGCCCCCCCCATACACAGTAGCCCCCCATACACAGTAGCCCCCATACACAGTACCCCCCATTAGGCTCCGCCTTCATCTTCTCTCCTTATGCGGCTCCTTGTGCGGCGGTGAAAGGGCCCTTTTATAAGGTTGCGCCTTGCGTAATGACATCACAACGGTACCCAGGGGCGCCAACCCGTTAATCGGGCCTGTCGCGCTGTTACAGGAGCCGCCATAAGGAGAGAGCCGCAGGGAGAAGTCAGGAACGTTCCCGGCAAGCGGCATCCCCGCAATGCCGGAAACATTCATTGGGGGACTAATTCGGGACCAGCGGGACGCGCCATTAAAAATCGGGACTGTCCCGTGAAAAGCGAGGCCGGTATTTACTTACGAGGACAAACCTTTTGTCACATTACTATTAACCTTGCCCTAACTGCTAACCAACGCCATTCTTGAAGTAACCAGAAAGTACTTAACAGCAAATGAGAGAAGTAAGTAACCAGGAAGTACTTACAGCAAATGAGGGGAGAGAGGTTAACCAGGAAGTACTTACAGCCAAATGAGAGAGGAGAGGTAAAACGGGGAATTACTTACCAGCAAATGAGAGAGAGAGGGTAACCAGGACAAGAAGTTACTTAAACAGGCAAACATGAGAGCAGAGAGGTTAACGGGAAGTACTATACAGCAAATGACGAGAGGAGAGGAACCGGGGAAGAAACTTACACAAATGAAGAGGAGGAGGTAACCGGGAATACTATACAGCCAAATGAAGAGAGAGAGGTAAACGGGGAAGTTTACTTATAGCAAATTGAGAGAGGGTAACCGGGAGTACTTACAGCAAATGAGAGAGAAGACGCGGTCAACCGGGGAAGTACTTACAGCAGATTGAGAGAGGAGAGTAACCGGAAGTATTAACAGCAAATTTTGGGAGAGGAGGAGAGTACCGGGAAGTTACTTACAGCAAGATGAGAGAGAGAGAGGTGTAAGCGGGGCAGTCCGTTACAGGCAAATGAGGAGAGAGGTTAATACCGGGAAGATTAACTTACCAGCAAATAGAAGAGAGAGAGAGGTAACGGGAAAGTGCCTTACAGGGCAAATGAGAGAGAAGGAGCGTAAACAGGAAGTACTTACAGCAACAATGAGAGAGAGAGGTAACCAGAAGTCTATACAGCAAATTGAGAGAGAGAGAGAGGTAACCGGGAAGTCACGTACAGCCAAAATGACGAGAGAGAGAGGTAAACCAGGAATACTTTACAGCAAATGAGAGAAGAGAGGTAACCGGAAGAAAAGTACTTAAGAAAATGAGGAGAGAGAGAGGTAACCGGGGAAGTACTTACAGGGCAAATGAGAAGAGGAAGACAGAGGTAACCGGGAAGTTACTTTACAGGCAAATGAGAGAGAGCGGTAACCGGGAGTACTTACAGAAAATTGAGAAGGAGGAGGTAAACCGGGAAAAGACACTTTACGCAATGAGAGAGAGCGGTAACCGGGAAGTACTAATACCAGCAAATGAAGAGAGAGAGGTAACGAAGTACTTACAAGAAAATTAGAGAGAGAGAGGTAACGGAAGTACTTACAAGCAAACATGAAGAGAAGTAAACGGGGAAGACTTAAAGACAATGATGACGGAGAGAGTTAAACCTGGAAGTACTTAAAGAAAATGAGAAGAGAGAGTAAACCGAGGGAAGTAACTTACAGGCCAAATCGAAGAGAGAGGGTAACCGGGAAGTTACTTTACAGCACAATGAGAGAGAGAGAGGTAAAACCCGGGAAGTGACTTTACAGCAAATGCATGAGAAGGGAGAGGTAACCGGGAAGTTATAACTTACAGCAAATGAAGGAAGAGAGAGAGGTAAACCCGGGAGTACTGACAAGCAAAATGAAGGAGAGAGAGAGGTAACCGGGAAGTTCACTTACAGCAAAGAGAGAGAGAGAGAGCAGGTAAACCGGGAAGGACTAACAGCGAAATGGAGGAAGGAGAGGAGGTAAACCGGGAGTACTTACAGGCAAATGAGGAGAGAGGAGGAACCAGGAAAGTATTTACAAGCAGAATGGAAGGAGATGAAGGTAAACCGGGAGGTACTTAACCCAGCAATGATGAGAAAGAGGGTAACCGGGAAGTACTTACCAGCAAATGAGAGAGAGAGGTAAACGGGAAGTACTTAACAGGGCAAACTGGAGACGAAGTCAATAACCGGGAAGTTACTTACAGGCAAATGAGACGGGAAGAGATACCGGGAAGTACTTACCAGCCAAATGAGAGACGAAGGTAACCGGGAAGTAACTTATAGCAAATGAGAGAGAGAGGATAACACGAAGTACTTTACAAAGCAAAATGACCGAGAGAGAGGTAACCAGGGAGTACTTACAGCAATGAGGAGAAGAGAGAGGTAATGGGAAGTACTTACAGCAAATGAGAGAGAAGAGGGTAACCGGGGCACAGTACTGTATAGCAAATTTGAAGAGAGACGGTAACGGGAGAATAACTTACAGCAACATGATGAGAGGAGAGGTAACGGAAGACTTTACAGCAAATGAGAAAGAAGAGAGTGTAACCGGAGAAAGTACTTAACAGCAAATGAGAGAGGAGAGGATAACCGGGAGATATTACAGCAAAATGGAGAGAGAGAGTAACCAGTGGAAGTATTAAGCAAATTGAAGAGAGAGGTAACAGGAAGTAAACATATACAGGCAATGAGAGAGAGAGTAACCAGGGAAGTTACCAGGCAAATTGAAGAGAGAAGAGTAACCAGGACAGTACTTAACAGGCAAAGATGAGAGAGAGAGGAGTTAACCACGGAAGTACTTATAGCAAAATTGAGAGAGAGAAGGTAACCAGAAGTAACTTACAGGCACAATGATAGAGAGAGAGGTACCAGGCAAAGTACTTAACAAGCAAACTGAGACGAGAGAGGTAACCAGGAAAGTAAACTTACAGCAATTGAGAGAGAAGAGGTAAAGCCAGGAAGATACTTACAGGCAAATGAGAGAGAGAGGTTAAACCAGGAAGGACTTACAGCAAATGAGAAGAGAGGAGAGGTAAACCAGGAAGTACGTACAAAGCAAACTGAAGGAAGAAGGTAACCCCAGGAAAGTACTTACAGCAAATGAGAGAGAGAGAAGGTAACCGGGAAGTACTTACAGCAAATGAGGAGAGAGAGGTAACCGGGAAGTACTTACAGGCCAAATGAGAGAGAGAGGGATTAAACCAAGGGAAAGTACTTAGCAGCAAAATGAGAGAGGAGGAACGGGAAAGTACCTTAACAGCAAAATGAGAGAGAGGGGTAGACCGGGACATATTACAGCAAATGGAGCAGAGAGAGATAAAACCGGGAAGAACTACAAGCCAAAATGAGAGAGAAGAAGGTAACCGGGACAGTAACTAGTACAGCAAAATGAAGGAGGGAGGTAAGCCGGGAAGTAACTTACAGGCAATGAGAGAGAGAGTCAACCGACGGAAAGTACTTAAGCAAAATGAGAGAGAGAGGTAACCGGGAAGTTACTTGTAACAGCAATAGACGAGAGAGAGTAACGGGAAAGTAACTTACAAGGCAAATGAGAGAGAGAGGTTAAGCCGGGAGTACTTACAGCAAATCGAGAGAAGAAGAGGTAACCGGGAAGTACTTAAGGCAAACATGAGAGAGAGAGGTAACGGGGAGTACTTATAGCAAAAATGAAGAGAGATAGGAAAACCAGGAAGCAGTACTTTACAAGCAACATGGAGAGAGGGGAGAGAAGAGGTAACTGGGAAGACTTACCAGCAAATTGAGAGAGCAGAAGGTAACCGGGAAGCTACCAGGCAAATGAGGAGAGAGAGTAAACCGGAATACTATACAAGCAATGAGAGAGAGGAGGTTAAACCGGGGAAGTACTTACCAAAGCAAAATGAGAGAGAGAGGTAAGGTAACCAGGAAGTACTTACAGCAAAATGAGAGGGGAGAGGTGAACCAGGAAAGTACTCTACAGCAAAATGAGGAGAGAGAGGTTTAAACTGGGGAAAGACTTAACACAAATGCAGAGAAGGGAGACGGTAGACCGGGAAGTTTACTTAATTAGCAAATCGAGAGAGAGAGGGTACCGGAGTACTTTTACAGGCAAATGAGAGAAGAGAGGTAACCGGGGAAGTTTACTTACAGCAAATGAGAAGAGAGAAAAAAAAGGTAAACCGGGAAGTAACTTTAACAAGGCACAATGAGAGAGAGAAGCGTAACCGGGGAAGTACTTTCAGCAAATTGAGAGAGAGAGGTAACCCGGAGAACAAAGTAACTTCACAGCAAATGAGAGTGAGAGGTAAACCAGGGAAAGTACTTACAGGCAAATGAAGAGAGAGACGGTAACGGAGTACTTTACAAGCAAATGAGAGAGGAGGAGGTAACAGGAAAAGTTACTTACAGCCAAAATGAGAGAAAGGTAACCAGAGACTATATAGCCAAATAAGAGAGAGAGGTAACCAGAAAGTTCTTACAGCAAAATGACGAGAGAGAGGTAACAGGAGTACGGACAGCAAATGAGAGAGAGAGTAAACCAGAAGTACTTACAGCAAATGACGAGAGAGAGGTAACCAGAAGACTTACAGGCAAAATGAAGAAGAGACGGTAACCAGGAAGTAACTTTTAAGCAAATTCTGAGAGAGAGGAGAGTAACCAGGATAGTTACTTTTACAGCAATTGATTCGAGAGTTTGAGGTAACCCCAGAAGTACTTTATGGTACTGGACCTGAATTCCCATCTGGGCATTGAGAACTCACAAGAACTATTTGATATTTTATTGTGGTTATGCCTTGTACAGCACTGGGCTGGTGTGTTGTGTGTGTGTGTTTGTGTTTGGTGTGTGTGTGGTGTGTTATGTGTTTGTTGTGTGGTGTGTTTGTGTGTGTGTTTTGTGTGTGTTTGTTGTTTGTGGTGTGTGTGTTTGTGTGTGTGGTGTTTGTTGTGTGTGTGTTTTTTTGTGTTGTGTTTAAGCTGTGTTGTGCTGTTTGTGTGAATGTGTGTTACATGTTGTGTGTTGTTGTTTGTGCTGTTGTGTGTATGCATGTGTGGTGGGTGTGTGTGTGTGTGTGTTTTGTGTGTTTTGTGTGGTGTGTGTGTATTGTTTGTGTGTGTTTGTGGTGTGTGGTGTTTGGTGTTTGTTGTGTGTTTTGTGTGTGTGTGTGTTGTGTGTTGTTTTGTGTGAATAATTGTGTTTGTGTAGGGATGTGTTGGTGGAGTGGGATTGTGTGTTTGTGTTTTTTGTTTGTGTTTGTGTGTGTTTGTGGTGATTTGTGTGGGTTCATATATACAATGTAGTGTGTTAGTTTGTGTGCTGTGTTTGTGGTGTGTGTGTTTTGAAGGTTTGTGTGTGTGTGTTTGTTGTGTGTGACTTTGTGTGTGTGTTTGTGTTGATGTGTATGTGTATTGTGTGTGTGGTGTGTTGTGTGTGTTTGTGACAGAATGTGTGTGTGTTTTGTGGTGTGTTTTGTGTTTGTGTTGTGTGTTTGTTGTGTGTGTGTTTGTTGTGTGTTTGTGTTCACTATGTGTGTGTGTGTTTGTGTGTGTGTTTTGTGTGTTGTGTGTGTGGTGTGGTTTGTTTGTTGTGTGTGTGTGTGTGTTGTTGTTGTGTGTTCGTGGTTTGTTGTTGTGTGTTCTGTGTGTTGTTTTGTGTGGTTTGTGTGTGTTGTTTTGTGTGTGTGTTTGTGTGTGTGTGCAATGTTTTGTGTGTGTTGTGTGTGTGTTTGTGTGTGTGTTATGTGTTGTTGTGTGTGTGTTATGTGTGTGTGTGCATGGTGTTTTGTGTGTGTGTTATGTGTGATGTGTGTTGTGTTCTGTGTGATGTTGTTTGTGATGTGTGATTTGGGTCTGGAGATGTCTGATGTGGTTTTGTGTTTGTTGGCATGTGCTTTGTTGTGTAATTGTGTGGTGTGTTGTTGGGTGTGATGTGTTTGTTCTGCTCGTTCGTTTGTGTTTGTGTGTAGTGTGGTTTGTGTGTGTGTGTTTGTGTGTGTGGTGTTTGTGTTTGTATGTGGGGTGTTTTAGTGTGTGTGTGTTTGTGTGTGTGTTTGTGTGTGTTGTGTGTTTGTGTAACTGTGTTTTGTGCTGTTGTGTGAGTGTTTGTGTGTCTTGTTTGTGTGGTGTTTGTGTTTGTGGTTTGTGTTTGTGTGTGTTGGTGTTGTTGTTGTGTGTGTGTTGGTGTGTTGTGTGTTTTGTGCTGTGTGGTGTGTGTGTGTGCTGTTTGTGTGTGTGTTTGGTGTGTGTGTGTGTTTGATTGGTGTGCTGTGTGTTGTGTGTGTTCTGTGTGTGTGTTTGTGTTGTGTGTTTGTGTGTTTTGTGTGTGTTTGGTGTTTGTGTGGTGTAATGTGTGTGGTGTGTGTTTGTGTCGTGTTTGTTGTGTGTGTGTGTGTGGTGTGTTGTGTGTCGTGTTTGTGTGTGTGTGTTGTTTTTTGTGTGTGTGTTGTGTGTGTGTGTTTGTGTGTGTGTTTGTGTGTTGTGTATTGTTTGTGGTGTGTCTGTGTCTTGTGGGTTGTGTGTTTGTGTGTGTGGTGTGTGGTTTTGTGTGTGAGTGTGTTGTGTCGTTTGTGTGTGTGTGTTTGTGTGGATTGTGTGTGTTTGTCGTTGTGTGATGTATGTTATGTGTTGTGCTGTATTTGTGTGGTTGTGTAGTGTTTTATGCTGTGAATTCAAATTAGCACTGTGTTGTGTGTGTGTGTGTTTGTGTGTGTTTGTGTGTGTGTGTGTTGTATTGAGGCTTATTCATCAAAACTAGCTTGCTAACTGTCATACGTGGAGCTGCAGCCAGCCAACTGCTTGTTGCCTATTGGCCACTGCACTTGTATCAATCGGTATCATACTTCAGTCTTGCCCTCACTGCTCCATCTTGTCCTACTGTCCCCTCTTCCGCTACTGTCCCCATCTTGTCTCTGTCTTCCATTCTCGCCTACTGATCCCCACTTGCCCTTACTTCCACCCATCTTGCCCACTGTCTCCATCTTGCTGCCTTTACTGTCTCCATCTTGCCCTTACTGTCCCCATCTTGCCCTTACTTGTCATCAATCTTGGCCCTACTGTTCCATCTTGCCCTACGTGTCCCCATCTGGCCCTGACGTCTCCATCTATTTCCTACTGTCTCCATCTTGCCCTTACTGTCCCCTCTTGCCCTACTGTCTCCACTCTTGTGCCTACTGTTCTTCCATCTGCCCTCCCACTGTCCCCATCTTGTCCCTACTGTCTCCATCTCTGTTCCGTACTGTCTTCCATTGTCCTACTGTCTCCATCTTGTTCCTACTGTCTCCATCTTGTGCTACTGTCTCCATCTGGTCTACTATCCCCATCTTGCCCTACTGTCTCCATTCTTGCCTACTGTCTCCATTCTTGTCCTACGTCTCATCTTGCCTACTGTCCCCCATCCTTATCCTACTGCCCATCTGCCACTTATCCCCATCTTGCCCTACTGTCTCCATCTGCCTACTGTCTCCATCTTGTCCGACTTCTCCATCTTGTCCTACCTGTCCCATCTTGCCTACTAGTCTCCATCTTGTCCTACGTATCCCGCATCTTGCCTATTCTTCCATCTTGCCCCTACGTCTCCATATTCTCCTACCGTCCCCTCTTGTCCTACATATCCCCATCTTGCCCTACTGTTCCCCATCCGTGTCTACTGTCTCCATCTTGTCCTACATATCCCCATCTTGCCCTACCTGTCTCCATCTTGCCCTACTTGTCCCATCTTGCCCTACTGTCTCCATACTTAGTCCTCTTGTCTCCATCTTGTCTACTGTCCCCATCTTGTCCTACTGTCTCCATCGTGTGTCCGACTGTCTCCATCTGGTCCTACGTCTCCCATCTGTCTTACTGTCCCCATTCTTGGTTCCTACTGTCCCCATCATGCCCTACTGTCCCCATCTTGTCACTACTGTCTCACATCTTTCCTACTGTTCCCCATCTTGTCCTACTGTCCCCATTCTTGCCCTACGGTCGTCCAGCTTGTCCTCTGTCTCCTCATTTTCCTACCTGTCCCCATTCTTGTTCCTACTGTCTCCCATCTTGTCCTTACTGTCGTCCACTTCTTACCCTACTGTCTCACATCTTGTCCTTCTGCTCCATTTGTCCTACCTGTCTCCATCATTGCCTACTTGTCCACATCTTGTCCCTACATGTCACCATCTTGTCCTACTGTCTCCATCTTGTCCTACTGATCTCCATCTTGCCCTACTGTCTCCATCTTACCACCTTAACTGTCTCCATCTTGTCCTACTGTCTCCATCTGCCCTTACTGTGCCTTCACATCTTGCCCTTACGTCTCATTCTTGCTCCTACTGTCCTCCAATCTTGTCCCTACTGGTCTCCATCTTGCCCTACTGTCTTCCATCTTGTCCACGTGTCCCCATCTTGCGCCTACTGTCTCCATCTCTGTCCTACTGTCTCCACTTTGTCCTACTGCTCCCATCTCTGCCCTACTGTCTCCATCTTGCACCTACTGTTCTCCATCTTTCCTACTGTCTCATACTTGCCCTACTGTCTCATCTTTGTCCTACTGTCCCAATCTTGTCCTTACTGTCTCCATCTTGCCTACGGTCTCCACTCTTGTCCTACTGTCCCCATCCTTGATCTACTGTCTCCATCTTGTACCTACTGTCTCCATCTTGCCCCTACTGTCCCCATCTTGCCCTAACTTCCCCATCATGCCCTACTGTCTTCCATCTTGCGCCTACTGTCCTCCATCTTGCCCTACTGTCTTCCATTCTGTCACCTCACTGTCTCCATCTTGCTCCTACGGTCCCCACTGTCTTACTGTCCCCATCTGTCCTAGCTGTCACCCATCGTTGCCCTACATGTCTCCATCTTGCCCTACTGTCTTCCATTCTTGGTGCCTACTGTCCCCATGCTTGCCCTACGTGTCCCCATCCTTGTCCTACTGTCTCACTCTTGCCCTACTGTCCCCATTTAGCCCTACTGTCCTCATCTTGCCCTACTGTCCCATCCTGTGCCCTTGTACTGTACCCATCTTGTCCTACTCGTCTCCATCTATGCGCTACTGTCTCCATTCTTGCCCTAATGTCTCCATCTTGTTCCCTACTGTCCCCATCTTGCACGCCACTACTTCCCACTCTGTCCTACTGTACTCATCTTGCCCACATGTCCCCATCTTGCCCTACTGTCCCATCTTTGCCCTACTGTCTCCATCTTGTCCTAATGTCTCCATTTGCCCTACTGCACTCCATCTTGTCCTACTGTCTCCATCTATGTCCTTTACTGTTCCCCAATCTTGCCCTACTCGTCCTCCCATCATTGTCCTACTGTCTCCACTTGTCCTACGTCTCCATCTTGTCCTTACTGTCCCCACTTGTTCCTACTGTCTCCCTATCTTGTCCCTACTGTCTCCATTTGCCCTACTTGTCTTCCATCTTGTGCCTAATGCTTCTCCAATTCTTGCCCTACTGTCTCCATCTTCGCACCTACTGTCCCCATCTTGTCCTCTGTCTCCATCCTTGCCCACTGTCCCCGATCTTATACCTAACTGTCCCGCATCTTTCCTACTGTTCTCCATCTGCCCCGACTGTCCCCATCTTTGCCCTACGTCTCAATTTCTTGCCCTACTGTCCCCATCCTGTCCACTGTCTCCATCTTGGTCCTACTGTCTCCATCCTTGCCCTACTGTCTCCATACTTGCCCGCGCTACTGTCTCCATCTTGCCCCTACTGTTCTCCATCTTGCCCTACGTGATCCCCATCTCTGCCCTACTGGTCCCCATCTGTATCCTACTGGTCATCCATCTTGCCCAGCTGTCCCCATCTTGCATCCTACTGTCTCCATCTTGCCCTACTGTCTCCATCTTGTTCCTTACTGTCCCCATCTTGCCCTTACTGTCCCCATACTTGGTGCCTACTGTTCTCCATCTTGCCCTACTGTCCCCACTTGTTCCATACTGTCTTCATCTTCGCACCTACTGTCCCCATCTTGCCCTACTGTCTCCATCTTGCCCTACTGTCCCCATCTTGCCCTACTGTCCCCATCTTGTCCTACTGCTCCATCTTGGCCCTACGTTCCATCTTGTCCTAATGTCTACCATCTTGTCCTACTGTCCCCATCTTGCCCTACTGTCCCCATCTTGCCCTACTGTCTCCATCTTGCCCTACTGTCCCCATCTTGCCCTACAATGTCCCCATCTTGTCCTACTGTCTCCATCTTGGCCCTACTGTCCCCATCTTGTCCTAATGATCTCCATCTATGCCCTACTGACTTCCATCTTGTCCTACTGTCTCCATCTTGTCCTACTGTCCCCATCTTCCCTACTGTCTCCATCTTGTCCTACTGCTCGCCCCATCTTCGTCCTATGTCTCCATCTTGTCGCCTAACGTCCCCATCTTGTCTACTGTACTCCATTCTTGCCCTATGTCTCATCTTGCCCTACTGTCTCCATCTTGTCCTAATGTCTCCATCTTGCCCTACTGTCTCCACTTGCCGCTACTGCTGCCCATCTTGTCCTACTGTCCCATCTTGCCCTACTGTCTCGCATCTTGTCGTACTGTCCCAATCTTGCCCTTACTGTCCCATCTTGCCCTACTGTCTCCATCTTGCCCTACTGTCTCCATCTTGTTCTTTACTATCCCCATCTTGCCCTACGTCTCAATTCTTGCCCTACTGTCCCCATCCTTGCACCCTACTGTCCCCATCTTGCCTACTGTCCCCATCTCTGCCCTACTGTCCCCATCTTGCTCTAATTGTCCCCATCCTTGCCCCTACTGTCCCCATCTTGCCCTACTGTCCCCATCTTTGGCCCTAATTGTCCCATCATTGCCCTTACTTCCCCATCATTGCCCTATGTCCCCATCTTGCCCTACTGTCCCCATCTTTGCACCTACTGTCTCCATCTTGTCCTACTGTCTCCTCTGCCCTACTGTCTCCATCTTGCCTCCTACTGTCTCCATCTTGCACCTACTTGTCCCCATACTTGGCCCACTGTCCCCCTCTGCCCTACTGTCTCCATCTTTGCCCTACTGTCCCCATCTTGCCCTACTGTCCCCATCTTGCCCTACTGTCTCCATCTTGCCCTACTGTCTCCATCTTGCCCTACTGTCTCCATCTTGCCCTACTGTCTCCATCTTGCCTTATTATACTCCCTACAGTCAGTGATTGGCAGAAGCCCCGTATGCCCTGGGCTAATGGAGGGTTGAGGGATGTAGGGCGATGCCCAGATGCCCATAGTTACAGTATACAGAGGAATGTGCGGTGCAGGCAGGTAGAAACGCTCAGGAGTCGGTACCAGCAGTGCTGAGTATAAAGAGAATATCTCACATTAATGGGCACAAAGCTCTCTCGTGGCTGAAAGTGTCAGCTTCTTACTGTATCGAAATCCATTACTGGCAGCAGCGCCTTCCTTGTGATGCGCACGTGTTAAAGGGTAACATAACCTCCCAAGTCTGACAAAGCGCCAGGGCCTCACTCTGCCCCCCTCTCTCCTGCCGACACCTCGGCCCGCGGCTCTTGGGAGGCTCTGAAAGTCCTTATGGAATGGGGGAAAGTTGCAGAGACCCAGGGGGAGAGATGCATTAGTGGCGCTGCCATATCAAGTGGCTGAGGGGTGCGAAAGCGCGGGGGCTGAGAGGCCGTCACTCCCCACTAACAGGCACACGCTGACAGCATGAGGGGCTCTTACTTACAGGGCCACTAAAAGTTAACTTCTGGTGGCCGCAAGGTGGGAATAGCTGTGTTGCAATTGGGCTTTTTGTCCCATCATGCCAGGGGCTTAAAGAGACAGTGCTCCCTTTTCCAACATGAGCAGAACATTCTGCCTGGAAATATCTGTGGTTTCCGTTACTTCTGGCGCTGAACAAGGATATAAAGGCAGTCTCACTGAGCACTGATATCACTAATTACCTGTCCATAGAGGAGCCCTTGATAATGAGCTGCTCAGAGGCTATAGTGCCTTACTATACACACTGTCCCCCAGTTACAGCCCCTCCCACTGGCACCATCTTGCCTTACTATACACACTGTCCCCCAGTTACAGCCCCTCCCCCTGGCACCATCTTGCCTTACTATACACACTGTCCCCCAGTTACAGCCCCTCCCCCTGCACCCATCTTGCCTTACTATACACACTGTCCCCCAGTTACAGCCCCTCCCCCTGGCACCATCTTGCCTTACTATACACACACTGTCCCCAGTTACAGCCCCTCCCCTGGCACCATCTTGCCTTACTATACACACTGTCCCCCAGTTACAGCCCCTTCCCCTGGCACCATCTTGCCTTACTATACACACTGTCCCCCAGTTACAGCCCCTCCCCCTGGCACCATCTTGCCTTACTATACACACTGTCCCCCAGTTACAGCCCCTTCACCTGGCACTATCTTGCCTTACTATACACACTGTCCCCCAGTTACAGCCCCTCCCCCTGGCACCATCTTGCCTTACTATACACACTGTCCCGCAGTTACAGCCTCTCCCCCTGGCACCATCTTGCCTTACTATACACACTGTCCCCCAGTTACATCCCCTTCCCCTGGCACCATCTTGCCTTACTATACACACTGTCCCCCAGTTACAGCCCCTCCCCTGGCACCATCTTGCCTTACTATACACACTGTCCCCCAGTTACAGCCCCTCCCCCTGGCACCATCTTGCCTTACTATACACACTGTCCCCCAGTTACATCCCCTTCCCCTGGCACCATCTTGCCTTACTATACACACTGTCCCCCAGTTACATCCCCTTCCCCTGGCACCATCTTGCCTTACTATACACACTGTCCCCCAGTTACATCCCCTTCCCCTGGCACCCCCTTGCCTTACTATACACACTGTCCCCCAGTTACAGCCCCTCCCCCTGGCACCATCTTGCCTTACTATACACACTGTCCCACAGTTACAGCCCCTCCCCCTGGCACCATCTTGCCTTACTATACACACTGTCCCCCAGTTACAGCCCCTTCCCTTCATTGCAGATCTCCCCTTTGCACCCCCCCCCCTGCCCAAATCTCGCACTTTTCTGCCCCCCGTTTTCTCATAGTTTTTTTATGGCTTCCAGCAAAACTGTCATTTAGTAGAGGGAATGCTGCAGGGTCGGGTCACTGCCCATTACTGAAAGCGCAGGCGAGAGCCCACCGGAACCGCTCCATTAATGAATTCTCTCCCATACAGGAGGGCGAGTTTGCGTCATTATGTGCGAGCGCACCGCTATTTCTACTCCTCCCGGGAAATGACAACAAAATTAATCAGTGAAATGTCTTTTGTCTCAGTGCCGGCTCTAACTGTCAGGCACGAAATAATCCCGCTATTAATATCCCATCTTCATAACACTCTTCCTAAGGTTAACGAGGGGGGGGTTCATCAATGGGAACTCTGAGTACCACTCATGTATTATAAGGGGTAATGTACCCCCTACTGTAAATGATAAGGATATTAGCAGTCACTGAGGGGCTCTGTGCCCCCCATATAAAGGCACAAGGCTGAGTTATACAGGGAACTCTGAGTATCACTCATGTATTATAAGGGATACTGTACCCCCTACTGTAAATGATAAGGATATTAGCAGTCACTGAGGGGTTCTGTGCCCCCCATATAAAGGCACAAGGCTGCAGGCTGAGTTATACAGGGAACTCTGAGTATCACTCATGTATTATAAGGGATAATGTACCCCCTACTGTAAATGATAAGGATATTAGCAGTCCACTGAGGGGTTCTGTGCCCCCCATATAAAGGCACAAGGCTGCAGGCTGAGTTATAACAGGGAACTCTGAGTATCACTCATGTATTATAAGGGATAATGTACCCCCTACTGTATATGATAAGGATATTAGCAGTCACTGAGGGGGTCTGTGCCCATATAAAGGCACAAGGCTGCAGGCTGAGTTATACAGGGAACTCTGAGTATCACTCATGTATTATAAGGGATAATGTACCCCCTACTGTAAATGATAAGGATATTAGCAGTCACTGAGGGGTTCTGTGCCCCCATATAAAGGCACAAGGCTGCAGGCTGAGTTATACAGGGAACTCTGAGTATCACTCATGTATTATAAGGGATAATGTACCCCCTACTGTAAATGATAAGGATATTAGCAGTCACTGAGGGGTTCTGTGCCCCCCCATATAAAGGCACAAGGCCTGCAGGCTGAGTTATACAGGGAACTCTGAGTATCACTCATGTATTATAAGGGATAATGTACCCCCTACTGTAAATGATAAGGATATTAGCAGTCACTGAGGGGTTCTGTGCCACCCCATATAAAGGCACAAGGCTGCAGGCTGAGTTATACAGGGAACTCTGAGTATCACTCATGTATTATAAGGGATAATGTACCCCCTACTGTAAATGATAAGGATATTAGCAGTCACTGAGGGGTTCTGTGCCCCCCATATAAAGGCACAAGGCTGCAGGCTGAGTTATACAGGGAACTCTGAGTATCACTCATGTATTATAAGGGATAATGTACCCCCTACTGTAAATGATAAGGATATTAGCAGTCACTGAGGGGTTCTGTGCCCCCCATATAAAGGCACAAGGCTGCAGGCTGAGTTATACAGGGAACTCTGAGTATCACTCATGTATTATAAGGGATAATGTACCCCCTACTGTAACTGATAAGGATATTAGAAGTCAATGAGGGGTTCTGTGCTATAATATTGCAGATTGCGCTCATATATTGCACCCCGTACCCCGCTTTTCACCTTGCTAACGAGCGCTAATGTCTGGCCCATTTCAGGTTAGAGTGACACACACCTCTCGTCGCACTGGGGACCCCAGACCGCCCCCCCCCCCCGTGCAGTCGGAGTGCGTGGGTAATGCCAAGTGACGCGCGGAATGAGGTTAAGAGACGCCAATTTAACAGTTGCTAAACCAATTTCCCCCTTCGCCCCGCGCTGATGTCTCTCTATTTGCGGAGCGGCGCCGGCAGATCCAGTACTGTACTGGCCCGGCCTGATGGGCTGCTCTATAATAAGCCCCAGTGCGACCCATTGCCCTCACAGAGCATATATATCTCCCATTAGCGGGGTCCCGCGTCCCCCCATCTGAGGGAATGGAACTGTCACCAACCTGATGGCTTCCCGGTGACAAATGGAACCGACCGGCTTGGCCCCCGGCGCTCTTCATTCATTCAACCCCCACCCCAAGAAGCCATTAGGGAGTTGATTAGACTGAGGGACATTCTGTGGGTCGGTGCGAGAGGAACAGGCAGAACTCTCTCGGCCCAGCAGCACCTTATATTAACTAAATGGGCTCCCAGCATCCCTTTGGCTTTGGGACTAAGGGGTGGGGGAGGGTGGAACAGTCTTGGGGTGCCCGGGGGCCCATACTGCTCCTGTATAAATGAATGGCTATGGCCCCCAAGTCACACGTGTGATCTCCCTTGTACTGGGAATAGGGGTCTATACAGCTCCTTACTGTGTGTGTGTGGGGGCCAATAAATACCCCCCACTATTCTCTTCCCCCCCCATACCTACACTCACACACTCCTTGCTGCACTCTCTCTTTCTTATCCGCACTCTCTTTTTCCCATTTAATCCCCTTTTCCATCCCGTCGTTTGAATAAAATCACCGCAATTTGTGTTACTTTGAACGTAATTGTCATTTTTGTGTCATTTTACAGCTCTGGGAAATGTCAGAACAAATCGCTCTCGTTATAAATAAATCCTTCAAGGTGGGAACCTGCGCGGAACCACAAACCTTCTGTCTGTAACGGAACATCATTCCCTGAAATAATCAGTAATCACCAATACCCCCCCCGAGTAGCTTTATTGCCCCATATCTTTCCAATGTGTTGTCCCTCATGTTCCCCCGACATCTCCCCCTGTCCCTCGGGTTCCCCCAATATCTACCCCCGTCCCTTGGGTTCCCCCGACACCTTCCCCCGTCCCTTGGGTTCCCCCGACACCTTCCCCCGTCCCTTGGGTTCCCCCGACACCTTCCCCCGTCCCTCGGGTTCCCCCAATATCTACCCCCGTCCCTCGGGTTCCCCCGACACCTTCCCCCGTCCCTCAGGTTCCCCCGACATCTCCCCCTGTCCCTCGGGTTCCCCCAATATCTACCCCTGTCCCTCGGGTTCCCCCGACACCTTCCCCCGTCCCTCGGGTTCCCCCGACACCTTCCCCGTCCCTCGGGTTCCCCCCAACACATTCCCCCGTCCCTCAGGTTCCCCCCAACACCTTCCCCCGTCCCTCAGGTTCCCCCGACACCTTCCCCCGTCCCTCAGGTTCCCCCGACACCTTCCCCCGTCCCTCAGGTTCCCCCCAACACCTTCCCCCGTCCCTCAGGTTCCCCCGACACCTTCCCCCGTCCCTCAGGTTCCCCCGACACCTTCCCCCGTCCCTCAGGTTCCCCCGACACCTTCCCCCCTGTCCCTCAGGTTCCCCCGACACCTTCCCCCGTCCCTCAGGTTCCCCCGACACCTTCCCCTGTCCCTCGGGTTCCCCCAATATCTACCCCCGTCCCTTGGGTTCCCCCAACACCTTCCCCCGTTCCTCAGGTTCCCCCAACACCTTCCCCCGTCCCTCAGGTTCCCCCAATATCTACCCCCGTCCCTTGGGTTACCCCGACACCTTCCCCCGTCCCTCAGGTTCCCCCAACACCTTCCCCCCACATCTTCCCCCGTCCCTCAGGTTCCCCCCACATCTTCCCCCGTCCCTCAGGCTCCCCCCAACACCTTCTCCTGTCCCTCAGGTTCCCCCCAACACCTTCCCCCGTCCCTCAGGTTCCCCCCCACATCTTCCCCCGTCCCTCAGGTTCCCCCAACACCTTCCCCCCACATCTTCCCCCGTCCCTCAGGCTCCCCCCAACACCTTCTCCTGTCCCTCAGGTTCCCTCCACATCTTCCCCCGTCCCTCAGGTTCCCCCCAACACCTTCTTCTGTCCCTCAGGTTCCCCCCAACACCTTCCCCCGTCCCTCAGGTTCCCCCCAACTCCTTCCCCCATCCCTCACGTTCCCCCAACGCCTTCCCCCGTCCCTCACGTTCCCCCCAACGCGTTCCCCCGTCCCTCAGGTCCCCCCAACACCTTCCCCCGTCCCTCAGGTTCCCCCCAACACCTTCCCTTGTCCCTCAGGTTCCCCCAACACCTTCCCCCGTCCCTCAGGTTCCCCCAACATCTTCCCCCGTCCCTCAGGTTCCCCCGACACCTTCCCTTGTCCCTCAGGTTCCCCCAACACCTTCCCCCGTCCCTCAGGTTCCCCCAACACCTTCCCCCGTCCCTCAGGTTCCCCCGACACCTTCCCTTGTCCCTCAGGTTCCCCCAACACCTTCCCCCGTCCCTCAGGTTCCCCCAACACCTTCCCCCGTCCCTCAGGTTCCCCCAACATCTTCCCCCGTGCCTCAGGTTCCCCCAACACCTTCCCCCGTCCCTCAGGTTCCCCCAACACCTTCCCCCGTCCCTCAGGTTCCCCCAACATCTTCCCCCGTCCCTCAGGTTCCCCCAACATCTTCCCCCGTGCCTCAGGTTCCCCCAACACCTTCCCCCGTCCCTCAGGTTCCCCCAACATCTTCCCCCGTCCCTCAGGTTCCCCCAACACCTTCCCCCGTGCCTCAGGTTCCCCCAACACCTTCCCTTGTCCCTCAGGTTCCTCCAACACCTTCCCCCGTGCCTCAGGTTCCCCCAACATCTCCCCCTGTCCCTCAGGTTCCCCCAACACCTTCCCCCGTCCCTCAGGTTCCCCCAACACCTTCCCTTGTCCCTCAGGTTCCCCCAACACCTTCCCCCGTCCCTCAGGTTCCCCCAACATCTTCCCCCGTGCCTCAGGTTCCCCCAACATCTTCCCTCGTCCCTCAGGTTCCCCAACACCTTCCCTTGTCCCTCAGGTTCCCCCAACACCTTCCCCCGTCCCTCAGGTTCCCCCAACATCTTCCCCCGTGCCTCAGGTTCCCCCAACATCTTCCCTCGTCCCTCAGGTTCCCCCAACACCTTCCCTTGTCCCTCAGGTTCCCCCAACACCTTCCCCCGTCCCTCAGGTTCCCCCAACATCTTCCCCCGTGCCTCAGGTTCCCCCAACATCTTCCCCCGTCCCTCAGGTTCCCCCGACACCTTCCCCCGTCCCTCAGGTTCCCCCGACATCTTCCCCCGTCCCTCAGGTTCCCCCAACATCTTCCCCCGTCCCTCAGGTTCCCCCAACATCTTCCCCCGTCCCTCAGGTTCCCCCAACACCTTCCCTTGTCCCTCAGGTTCCCCCAACACCTTCCCTTGTCCCTCAGGTTCCCCCAACACCTTCCCTTGTCCCTCAGGTTCCTCCAACACCTTCCCCCGTGCCTCAGGTTCCCCCAACATCTCCCCCTGTCCCTCAGGTTCCCCCAACACCTTCCCCCGTCCCTCAGGTTCCCCCAACACCTTCCCTTGTCCCTCAGGTTCCCCCAACACCTTCCCCGTCCCTCAGGTTCCCCCAACATCTTCCCCCGTGCCTCAGGTTCCCCCAACATCTTCCCTCGTCCCTCAGGTTCCCCCAACACCTTCCCTCGTCCCTCAGGTTCCCCCAACACCTTCCCCCGTCCCTCAGGTTCCCCCAACATCTTCCCCCGTGCCTCAGGTTCCCCCAACATCTTCCCTCGTCCCTCAGGTTCCCCCAACACCTTCCCTTGTCCCTCAGGTTCCCCCAACACCTTCCCCCGTCCCTCAGGTTCCCCCAACATCTTCCCCCGTGCCTCAGGTTCCCCCAACATCTTCCCCCGTCCCTCAGGTTCCCCCGACACCTTCCCCCGTCCCTCAGGTTCCCCCAACATCTTCCCCCGTGCCTCAGGTTCCCCCAACACCTTCCCCCGTCCCTCAGGTTCCCCCAACATCTTCCCCCGTCCCTCAGGTTCCCCCAACATCTTCCCCCGTCCCTCAGGTTCCCCCAACACCTTCCCTTGTCCCTCAGGTTCCCCCAACACCTTCCCCCGTCCCTCAGGTTCCCCCAACATCTTCCCCCGTGCCTCAGGTTCCCCCAACATCTTCCCCCCGTCCCTCAGGTTCCCCCAACACCTTCCCTTGTCCCTCAGGTTCCCCCAACACCTTCC
Source organism: Xenopus tropicalis (assembly GCF_000004195.4). NCBI lineage: Eukaryota > Metazoa > Chordata > Amphibia > Anura > Pipidae > Xenopus > Xenopus tropicalis. The sequence goes on along the minus strand of NC_030679.2, from coordinate 1,232,694 downwards.
CCCGTCCCTCAGGTTCCCCCAACATCTTCCCCCGTGCCTCAGGTTCCCCCAACATCTTCCCCCGTCCCTCAGGTTCCCCCCACACCTTCCCCTGTCCCTCAGGTTCCCCCAACATCTTCCCCCGTCCCTCAGGTTCCCCCGACACCTTCCCCCGTCCCTCAGGTTCCCCCAACATCTTCCCCCGTGCCTCAGGTTCCCCCCAACACCTTCTCTTGTCCCTCAGGTTCCCCCAACACCTTCCCCCGTGCCTCAGGTTCCCCCAACACCTTCTCTTGTCCCTCAGGTTCCCCCAACATCTTCCCCCGTGCCTCAGGTTCCCCCAACACCTTCTCTTGTCCCTCAGGTTCCCCCAACACCTTCCCCCGTCCCTCAGGTTCCCCCAACATCTTCCCCCGTGCCTCAGGTTCCCCCAACACCTTCTCTTGTCCCTCAGGTTCCCCCAACATCTTCCCCCGTCCCTCAGGTTCCCCCGACACCTTCCCCCGTCCCTCAGGTTCCCCCAACATCTTCCCCCGTGCCTCAGGTTCCCCCAACACCTTCCCCCGTCCCTCAGGTTCCCCCAACATCTTCCCCCGTCCCTCAGGTTCCCCCAACATCTTCCCCCGTCCCACCAACACCTGCAAGTCACTGCCTTGAGCTGTCTCCCCCCTTCCTTCAAAACACCCCCTACAGACCCCGCCCCCCCAATTATGGGAGTTTATTCAATGTATCTCTATAGATCAGACTCCAACTGATCATAAATACAGTTTCCGTATTCGCGCAGTAGCAAGTGATGTCACACGCACCGCATTGCGCAACCCCCCCCCCCCCCCTCAGCTTCGGATTTCTGCAGAACTTTTCCAGCCAATCCGGGGGTTGGATCTTTTTTTTAAAAAAAAATATTATATAGGCAGCCAAGCGCCACCCCTCAATAATCTGCCCCCCTAGGCACAGGCTCTTGGGTGCCTATATATAAATAGGGCCCCATTAGAGTGAAAGCTCTTGTGATCCTATTCTTACTCTGCAGGTTAAAGGGGTTGTTCACCTTTAAAGTATTCTGAATTTGCAATGGGTCCTCATTAAAAAAAAATAATTGTGTTTTTTGCTCAGCAGCTCTCCTGTTTGGAATTTCAGTAGCTACCTGGTTGCTAGGGTCTTGTTTACCTTAGCAACTGGTAGTGGGTTAAATGAAAGCCTGCAATATGGGTAGGAGACGGGCTGAATGGTAAAATAAGAGATAAAAAGTAACAAAACTAATACAAACATAAGCGCACAGACAACCAATTGCAAAGAAAAGGCGATTCCGGCCCTCTAGCAGCTCTGAGTTACTCGCACCGCTTCCGGATGGCAAACACACGGCGCTGCCAACCATGCGTCATTAGCAAGCCAGGGGGCGGGACTAGCGTGCCCACGGCAACCAATAAGAACCCGGCGTAGGCCCAGCTCATGACGTCTTTTTGGCGCGGCTCCTTCCGCAAAGATGGCGGCGTCCAAAGAGGCGGAGGCTGTGAGGGGGAAATTCGTTGTTGTTGGAGGGGGGATCGCTGGTGTCACCTGTGCGGAGGAAGTGAGAACAACCGGGGGCAAAGGGGAACGGGGTTTCCGTGCCTGATAATCGAGGGCTGGACTTCTTTTATAACTTGTATAAATAACTTCTATTATTATAGTCTGAGCTGATTTGTTACAGTGTCTGTAGCGCCATCTGGTGGCCGGATATAGGAACTGCCGCTTTCTAATAGTCAGTGGGGCTGGTCAAGCGGTAGGGCAGCTCCCAGCCAATCAGGGAGTGATATTTCTATAATATAAAGTGTTCTAATGATTTAATACTACTATTACTAATAATATTATTCCTGTTTCCCGCAGCTGGCAGCCCAGTTCCCTTCCGACCGGGTGTATTTACTCACGGCATCTCCGCTCATTAAAGCAACGACCAATCTGAAGCAGGTAAGGAGCTTCCCATACATACCACTCCATGGTTACTAAGGTAAATTGCACCCTAGCAACCAAATAATGGCTGGAATCCCAAACTGTAGAACATAAATGACAGTTAATTGATAGGTGAAGCAGATTGTGGGTCTCCTTTAAAGGTTTCTCGGACCCTGGAAGCGTTTGATGTTGAGGAGCAGGAGGGCACGGCGCTGGAGGGACGGTACCCCAATATCTCAGTCGTGCAGTCGGCCGTCAGAGAACTGAGGAGCCAGGAACAGGTAAAGGGGTGCAATAGATGTGGGAGGAGCCTGGTTGCAGCCCAGGAATATAGGGGCACTAGGGGGCGCTGCCGGACCCCCCCCACTCACTGCTGGTTTTGGGGTTGCAGGAAGTCGTGACGGAGGACGGGGCCCGGTACCGATACAACAAGCTGTGTTTGTGCGCCGGGGCCAAAGCCAAGATAATCGCGGGGGGAAATCCCTACGTTCTGGGCATTCGGGACACAGACAGCGCCCGGGTAAGGGCCCCCCGTATATAGTAATAGCTCCTCCCCCTCTGTAACCCTATATCCTTATATGGTATCGGCCCCCCCTTGCAGGAGTTCCAGAGGCATCTGAGCAGCGCCCGGCGGGTAGTGATTGTGGGGAACGGCGGCATCGCCCTGGAACTGGTGTGAGTATTGGCCCTGGGCACCCCGGGGGGGGGGGGGGGTATGTAATAGACTGGCCAATTACCTATGGGAACAGAGGTACAGGGAAATATACTTGTGGGGGGTGCAATGTACCTGTGGGGGTCCCTATGGGAACAGGGGGGTGGGGCAATGTACCTGTGGGGGTCCCTTTGGGAACGGGGGTGGGGCAATGTACCTGTGGGGGTCCCTATGGGAACAGGGGGGTGGGGCAATGTACCTGTGGGGGTCCCTATGGGAACAGGGGGGTGGGGCAATGTACCTGTGGGGGTCCCTATGGGAACAGGGGGGTGGGGCAATGTACCTGTGGGGGTCCCTATGGGAACAGGGGGGTGGGGCAATGTACCTGTGGGGGTCCCTTTGGGAATGGGGGGGGGGCAATGTACCTGTGGGGGTCCCTATGGGAACAGGGGGGTGGGGCAATGTACCTGTGGGGGTCCCTATGGGAACAGGGGGGTGGGACAATGTATCTGTGGGGGTCCCTATGGGAACAGGGGGGTGGGGCAATGTACCTGTGGGGGTCCCTATGGGAATGGGGGGTGCAGATGCCCCCATACATACGACCCTTCTCCCCGCAGGTACGAGCTGGAGGGCTGCCAGGCTATCTGGGCAATCAGAGACGGAGCCATAGGAAACACCTTTTTCGACGCAGGAGCCGCCCAGTTCCTCCTCCCCCAACTGGGAGCCGACAAACCGCCGGCGCCGCTTCCCTGCAGGAGAACCAAGTACACTACGGAGCCGCCTCTGGGTGGGTCTCTAAGCTGCTACTGCCCCCTAGTGAGTCTCTCTATAGAGAGTGATAGTCTGACAATTTGCAATTGGTCTTCATTTCTTATTTGTAGTTTTTTTAGTTATTTTACTTATTGTTCAGCAGCTCTCCAGTTTGGATTTTCAGCAATTATTTGGTTGCTAGGGTGCAATTTACCTTAGTAACCAGGGAGTGGTTTGAGAGAGAGACTGATTTGAAAGCTGCAAAGAGTCAGAAGAAGAAGGCATTTAATTCAAAGACTATAAAATATAATGAAGACCAATTGCAAAGTTGCTAGGAATGGGCCAATCAGGGATAGGACCCATGTGATTGGTTGGACCTATCAGAACTTTACAATGGATCTCGGTGCCATCGCGGGATCCTGAGAAACCCATTTGTTTGATTTCAGGGGGAGGCGGCGGCAGCGTGGGCAGTGCCCTGGGGCCTGATTGGCACGAGGGGTTAAATCTTAAAGCGACAGGAGCGGTGAGTACGGAGAGCGAATGGAATCTATAGGGGGGGGGGAATATTCTATGGAATAACCGGGAATGGCGGGTTTGTCGCGCAGTTTTCCCACCGTGTCCACATCGAGGCGCAGTGCGAAGTCAGGCGCATTCTGCTGCGGGAGGAGCGCGAGGGGTTAAACATCACTGCATTGCCCTTCCCCGGGGAGTCCGACTCCGCCCCAAGTACCGGTAAGTACCAGGATAAAGGGGAAGTTTCCCAAAACTTGCATTTCATAGCAAAAGCTTTACTTCCCCTTTAAGAAAGCCACAGTCAGCTGAGCACCAATTTGATTGGCCACCTGTCTCCTCCCTTCTCTAACCCAGATTGGCCGGTGTATGTACAACTGACCAATGGGAAGACGTACGGCTGTGATTTTATCGTCAGCGCCACGGGGGTGGTTCCGAATATTGAGCCGTTTGTCACTGGGAACCAGGTGAGAATGATGTCACTTCCTCTTCCCCTAATGGGAGGAGCTTAGATTCACTTACCCAGGGGGGGGGGGGTTCCTGCCTGACCATGGGAAAGAGAGCAGCCCAGGAGCAGGAAGTACAGAGAATCAGAGATCTGTACCTGGGTAAGTACTGGGGGGAGATTGGATTCACTTACCCAGGGGGGGCATCCTGCCTGACCATGGGAAAGAGAGCAGCCCAGGAGCAGGAAGTACAGAGAATCAGAGCTCTGTACCTGGGTAAGTACTGGGGGGAGATTGGATTCACTTACCCAGGGGGGGATCCTGCCTGACCATGGGAAAGAGAGCAGCCCAGGAGCAGGAAGTACAGAGAATCAGAGATCTGTACCTGGGTAAGTACTGGGGGGAGATTGGATTCACTTACCCAGGGGGGGCATCCTGCCTGACCATGGGAAAGAGAGCAGCCCAGGAGCAGGAAGTACAGAGAATCAGAGCTCTGTACCTGGGTAAGTACTGGGGGAGATTGGATTCACTTACCCAGGGGGGGATCCTGCCTGACCATGGGAAAGAGAGCAGCCCAGGAGCAGGAAGTACAGAGAATCAGAGCTCTGTACCTGGGTAAGTACTGGGGGAGATTGGATTCACTTACCCAGGGGGAGGTTCCTGTCTGACCATGGGAAAGAGAGCAGCCCAGGAGCAGGAAGTACAGAGAATCAGAGCTCTGTACCTGGGTAAGTACTGGGGGGAGATTGGATTCACTTACCCAGGGGGAGGTTCCTGTCTGACCATGGGAAAGAGAGCAGCCCAGGAGCAGGAAGTACAGAGAATCAGAGCTCTGTACCTGGGTAAGTACTGGGGGGAGATTGGATTCACTTACCCAGGGGGAGGTTCCTGTCTGACCATGGGAAAGAGAGCAGCCCAGGAGCAGGAAGTACAGAGAATCAGAGCTCTGTACCTGGGTAAGTACTGGGGGGAGATTGGATTCACTTACCCAGGGGGAGGTTCCTGTCTGACCATGGGAAAGAGAGCAGCCCAGGAGCAGGAAGTACAGAGAATCAGAGCTCTGTACCTGGGTAAGTACTGGGGGGGAGATTGGATTCACTTACCCAGGGGGAGGTTCCTGCCTGACCATGGGAAAGAGAGCAGCCCAGGAGCAGGAAGTACAGAGAATCAGAGCTCTGTACCTGGGTAAGTACTGGGGGGAGATTGGATTCACTTACCCAGGGGGGGGGGGGTTCCTGCCTGACCATGGGAAAGAGAGCAGCCCAGGAGCAGGAAGTACAGAGAATCAGATGTATCTCTATCAGTTTGATGTAGCAGAAGACGGGGGCCTGAGAGTGAATGATCACATGGAGACCTCGGTGCGCAACATTTACGCGGCTGGAGACATCTGCACGGCATCATGGGAGCCCAGTGCGCTATGGCAGCAGGTATGGCCCCGCCTGTAGAGGGCGCAACATGGCTTGGGTATGTGGTACGAGGGGGAGTGATCACCCAATCTAATTGCAGATGAGACTATGGACGCAGGCGCGGCAGATGGGTTGGTACGCGGGGAAGTGCATGGCCGCGGATTTCCTGCAGCAGCCAATCGAAATGGACTTCTGCTTTGAGCTCTTTGCCCATGTGACCAAATTCTTCAACTATAAAGTAAGAGTTCAGTGTATTTGTATTGATATCTGGGCTCCTCCCACTTTGCTATATATTGGAGGGGGTGGGTCTAACGATGGTGTAATTCATTTCTGTCCCCGCCCCCTGCGCCCCCCCCCCCCCCCCAGGTGATATTACTGGGGAAGTACAACGCCCAGGGCCTGGGAAGCGACCACGAGCTGCTGCTCAGATGCACCAAGGGGCGGGAATACGTGAAGGCGGTGCTACGGGGCGGACGCATGGTGGGGGCGGTGCTTATCGGCGACACCGACCTGGAGGAGACCTTCGAGAACCTGATGCTGAACCAGATGGACCTTTCCCCGTACGGCGAGCGCCTCCTCGACCCAGACGTCGACATCGAGGATTATTTCGATTGAACTGACGGGCGAAGGGTTAATGATAAGAACCCGCCCCCTATTTCCTGACTCTCCGGAGGGCGGGGGGGGGATTCTCACAGCCCCCACATTACCCAGTTCTAAATATACAACGTGCGTCTCCCACCCCGATAATTACACAAATACGTCTTGTTCCCGCTAATGGCCCCGCCCCCAGAGGGGATTTATCATACGCACAATGGGGGGGTATAATATACACTGGGTTATATTTAGCGCAAGTCCTGCCCCCACAGACGTGAATCTGACTCCCCCACACTCGCTCTGACTGTCACGGATTTCTGAGAGTCCCGCTCTGCGCGTCTCGGGGTGATAAAGGGGGAGTGGCCGCAGGTCGGCCATCTTTCTAGGGTGTAACTGGACTCGGGGGGGTCCCTTTAGTGCTCCCCACAATTCTACTGATCTCTGTACAAAGTAACAATACAGTTGTAGCCTCGCAGGGCTGCCGGGGTCGGTGACCCCCCATTAGAGTGATTGCTGTGTTTTACTTACCCTTTTCCCCTATACTTATAGTTGTTGCCCTTCCCAGAATGGGAGAAATCTGCTCTGCGAGGGGGCTCCCCAATCAATTTACCCCCCATCTGCGGCCGTAACGGCTGCTCAGTATCACTAAGGGGTTAATGTTCATGGCCTCCATGATGCCGTTATGGCAGCGGCAGAAGTCAATGTTGTATCAACAATGAAATCCAAATGGAGACTGTAGCGCTATGTAGAACTGTAACATTGTGCAGCTAAAGGCAAGATGTTAAAGGGGTGGTAGGTTATAGAGAATGGCCAATTCTAAGCAACTTTTCAATTGGTCTTCATTATTTATTTCTTATAGTTTTTGAATTATTTGCCTTTCCAGCTTTCAAATGGGGGTCACTGACCCCGGCAGCCAAACCCTATTGCTCTGTGAGGCTCCAGTTTTATTGTTACTTTTTATTCCTTATCTTTCTCCCCTATTCATATACCCGTCACTCTCTCAAATCACTCCCTGGTTGCTAAGGTAAACGAGACCCTAGCAACCAGATAGCTGAAATAATAAAAAATGAAAACCAATTGCAATCAGTCTCAGGATATCGTTGCCTACATCGTATATTAAATTCCAGGTGAACCCCCTCATTTTCAGTTACCTGGGGGGCCCCAGACTCCTGAGGTTTCACTGCCCCCCACTCCCAGCCGAATATGTCTCTGTTGCCTCCGGCCCCTGCCCCAACCTCCATTAGACCGGCCTAGGGCCTGACATTAACCCCCGGCAGTCCCGCGGCGCAGCCAACCGCCCCTTCCTGTGGGGATTCCGCCCCTTCCTCTTCCTCAGAGCCCAATCCGCTCAGTCGATCACAATGGAGTCGTCGTTGGTCACTTTGCTCTTTTTGGCCACTGAAACCTTTTCGGCCTTCGGCCTTTTGCGGCCGCTGTTTTTGCTTGTTGTCACGGAAACCTTGGGGGCCAATGATTGGCTTGTGGACTGCTGTGGAGATTTTACCTGGGGAGGGACAGATACAAGGGCATTACTACTTGTGTGGGGGGGGCCCAGCTGCCTGTCTAACCCCTCCCCCAAGTACAGATCTGGCCCGGGGGTTCACTGCCCGTGATTGGGTCAGGGCCGGCACACCTTAGTCCGACCCTGGAATACCTGCAGGAGCAGCTCCGGCCTAACGTCACTTCCTGTATAGGGTGACATCACTTCCTGTTGGGTAACAGGTATGAGTAGGGGGACATATTGGGTCGGGGGTCCCGTGCAGGACTCTAATGGGGTTATGTAATAAAGGACACTAGGTTTGCCCAGGAGCAGTAAGCCATAGCAACCAATCAGCAGGAAGCATGTTCTGGTCACCTGTTTAAAAGCAAGCATCTCATTGGTTGCTATGGGTTACTGCTCTTGTACTGGGAACATGTATAGCAAATATCTATTGTGATTTAGACGAGACCCCCAAACACCCCCGTGTGGAACCATAGCACTCTCTGCCCAATCAGAGCCCCCCTCTCACCTTGTCGGCGCCGGCGCCGGCCCCCCCGCTCCTCATTGGCAGGCAGATGGCGTACTTGTCGCTGCGCAGCAGATCCACTTTGGGCCCCCTCTTTATGTAGGAGATAGTGGCGTAGGCTGTGAAGCTGAAGTCTTCCCTGGGGGGGGGCGGGATATTAGCTGTTACTGACCAATAGCGGCCTATAAGCACCAGGTATCAGCCAATGGGAAGGCAAGACTCTCACCTGAGGAACTGCTGCAGCAGAAGGTGGGCAATAATTCGCTCTATTTCCGGGCGGGGCAGCTGGGGGGGCCGGACTCCCGGGACGCGCAGTTTGGCCACGCCTTTCCCCACCCACGCGTCCATCAGTTTCAGAGGCGTCAGCTTCTCGTCCATCTGATTGGCTTGTTCCAGTATCTTCACTATATCCCGACAGTAGGGGGTGATGTCGGCTTTTTCCCAGCCTGGGGGGGGGATACACGTTATTGGTCAAACTGGGTCACGTGTGTTAGTACCATCTCTATAGCAACGGCCACTTACCCCCCTCGCTGTTGCAGTTATCGCACATCTTGTTGCACTTGGCCGAGTCCCACACTTCGTCGAAATGCTGCGCGATGAGCACTCGCCGGCACCTACGGCCAATGGGAAGGAATTATTATAGTGTGTGAGCCATCGCCGGGGATACTGCCCATAGCAACCAGTCGCAATTCCATTTGGTCAGAAAGCAAAAGCAAAGATCTGATTGGTTGCTATGGGCACCCCACTATAACAAACATGCCCCTTTGTGTTTGAGAGCACAGGCAGCACAGGGAGGGGGCGGGGCTAGCCTTGCAGGACCCGTCACTCACCGATCAGGACTCTGACAGTATCCGACCATCTCGTAGAGCTTCTTCTGCCCCACGTTCTCCATCACAACCATGGAGCTGATCCGAAATATGTCCCCAAACCCGTAGTACAGAATGCAGTCGGCCCTGGCGTCATCTCGGCCTGCCAATGAGGGGACAGCAATGGAGTTGGGTGGGCGGAGCCTAGAAGTGCATTATGGATCTTGGACTTTTTCATTCTGCAATGGTTATTTTGTGACTGGGGGGTCCCACTTACCCATAAGGCACCCCTCCCCCCCCCCCCCCCCCCCCTTACCTGCCCGGCCGCTCTCCTGGTAATAATTCTCCATGGATTTACTCATCGAGTGATGGATCACAAATCTCACGTCGGGTTTGTCGATTCCCATTCCGAACGCCACGGTGGCCACTACGATCTGGAACAGACAGTGCGCCAGTCGGTACAATGGGCGGGGCCACATACACAGACAAGGGGTGGGTATATTTACTATACACTTAAGGGGGAGTGCCCTCTCCCTATTACGGAATGGTATCTCCCAACATTCCCCCCTCTCAATTCACACCTGGATTTCATTGGCTGTCCACTTGGTGTGCACCTTGGTTTTATCCCTGGGCTCCATGTTGGCGTGGTACGTGCCCGCCCGAATGCCCAACTTCTGCAGACTCATGGTCACGTGCTCCGAATCCTTCTGAGAGAAGCAGTAAATGATCCCTAGAAATGGAATCAGATCCAAAGGGGGTTGGTCACTTTAAATTAACCGTTAGTAGGATGTAGAGAATGATATTCAAAGATCAATTGGTCTTCATTTTCTATTTGTTGTTGTTTTTTAATTATTTCACTTTTTGTTCAGCAGCTATCTGGTTGCTAGGGTCCAAATTACCTTAGCAACCAGGGAGTGGTTATAACAAGAGACTGGGATAGGAACAGGGGAGGGACCTGAATACTAAAATAAGGAATAAAAAGTAACTATAACAAATGTAAAAACTATAACAAATAATGAAGACCAATTGGAAAGTTGCTAGGAACTGGCCCTACTATGACACAGTAACAGTGAACTTACCCGACTGCCCTCTGTATCGGCTGTTGATTAGTTTCACTATGTCGGCGATGAAGTCCTGAGAGCTGGAAGGTTTCAGCCGGACCTGGAATAGGGAACACACAGGAACATTATGGTGATGGAAGGGTTAAAGGGGCGGGTTCTCCGTCAGGTGAAATTTAGTATAGAATGGCCTATTCTAAGCAACTTTGCAATTGGTCTTCATTATTTATTTGTTATAGTTTTTGAATTATTTGCCTTTTTCCAACTCTTTTCAAATGGGGGTCACTGACCCCGGCAACCAAACCCTATTGCTCTGTGAGGCTCCAGTTTTATTGTTATTGTTACTTTTTATTCCTTATCTTTCTATTCAGCCCCTCCCCTATCCATATTCCCGTCTCTCATTCAAACCACTCCCTGGTTGCTAAGGTAACTTGGACCCTAGCAACCAAAGACCAATTGCTCTGTGAGGCTCCAGTTTTATTGTTATTGTTACTTTTTATTCCTTATCTTTCTATTCAGCCCCTCCCCTATTCATATACCCGTCTCTCATTCAAACCACTCCCTGGTTGCTAAGGTAACTTGGACCCTAGCAACCAAACCCTATTGCTCTGTGAGGCTCCAGTTTTATTGTTATTGTTACTTTTTATTCCCTATCTTTCTATTCAGCCCCTCCCCTATTCATATACCCGTCTCTCATCCAAACCACTCCCTGGTTGCTAAGGTAAATTGGACCCTAGCAACCAAAGACCTATTGCTCTGTGAGGCTCCAGTTTTATTGTTATTGTTACTTTTTATTCCTTATCTTTCTATTCAGCCCCTCCCCTATTCATATACCCATCTCTCATTGCATCTGTAGCTTAGCGAGTCCCTTGTTGTTAAGGTAATTTGGACCCTAGCAACCAAGCTGCCGAAACTGCAGAGCTGCTGAACAAAAAGTGAAATAACTAAAAAACTACAAATAATAAAAAAATGAAGACCAATTGCAAATTGTCTCAGACTATGACTCTCCAGTACAGAGGCTGACAGATGTCTTTATTTAATGGGCCACTAGGTGGCAGTCACACACTACTAATGGCTGGAATGCAATTCCTGTTACCGACCACCAGGTGGGGCACTTATAGGAGCTATAAAGTGCATTTGGCAAGGTGAGTTACAGGGCCCCCACTGAGCATTTGCTGCACCTTACACCCAATACAAATAGGGTGCTGTCAGGCACAATGGGCGATACCATGTTGTGAGGTGGGGGGGGTACAATAATGGTGTAAATGGCAGTGGCCCCCACCTCGTAGAAGAGGTTGGGCCGGTTGAAGGAAGCGGTGAAGGTGAGGGGCTTGGGGACACACAGGATCTTCTGCGCGTCCTTCAGAACGTGAGTGGTCGCCGTGGCCGTCAGCCCGATGAGCGGGGAGTTGGGGAACTGGCGCTTCAGGATTCCCAGGGTCTTGTAGTCTGAAAGGGAGAAAATGGCTTCTTATAGGGAGTCTGGAGAGGGGAGGAGCCTGGAGACTGCTGGGTAATTGCAGCCAAACCCCTAGGGCAACTGGTGACACAATGGTCATTATGATCCCGCCCCCTGTATAAGTTTCCATAGAAACCCCTCACCTGGCCGGAAGTCGTGCCCCCATTGGCTGCAGCAGTGCACCTCGTCCACGGCCACGCGAGCCAATAGGCCGGCCTGGTAGGCCTTCTCCAGCCGCGACATGAACAGCTTGCTCTTGGCGATCTTCTCCGGCGTCACGTACAGCAGCTTCAGCCGAGAATTCTTATTGGTCATTTCCCCGTGCACCCACTTTACGTGCTCCTGGGGGAGGGGCAACAGGACCATCAGAAATGTTCATTATAGTGCCCGCCCTCTCTTCCTAGCCCCGCCCTCTCCTCCAGGCCCCATGACCAGTTAGAGAGCTAGAAAGGAGGTAGGAGAGGGTCAGGGGTCAGTATGGGGGGTCAGTGTATGGGGGGGGGATATACCAACCTTACTGCTGGAGGCATTTAAGGAAGTGGCCGAGACGCCCAAGCGGTCCAAAACCATCAGCTGATCCTCCATAAGGGACACGAGGGGGCAGATAACCAGCGTGAATCCTAAACAGGAAGGAAGAGGATCACATGATCAGCTCTGGGACTCAATGGGTTAAACCTGGTACCGAACCAATATGGCACCCCCTACCCATATGTATAAATACAAATATACAGAGAAGGAATGTTCTGGGCACACAATAAGCTGTACCCCCATACTGTACTGTCTAAGGGAAACACTATGGCACCCCCTACCCATATGTATAAATACAAATATACAGAGAAGGAATGTTCTGGGCAGCACAATAAGCTGTACCCCCATACTGTACTGTCTAAGGGAAACACTATGGCACCTCCTACCCATATGTATAAATACAAATATACAGAGAAGGAATGTTCTGGGCACACAATAAGCTGTACCCCATACTGTACTGTCTAAGGGAAACACTATGGCACCCCCTACCCATATGTATAAATACAAATATACAGAGAGGGAATGTTCTGGGCACACAATAAGCTGTACCCCCATACTGTACTGTCTAAGGGAAACATATGGCACCCCCTACCCATATGTATAAATACAAATATACAGAGAAGGAATGTTCTGGGCACACAATAAGCTGTACCCCCATACTGTACTGTCTAAGGGAAACACTATGGCACCTCCTACCCATATGTATAAATACAAATATACAAGAGAAGGAATGTTCCTGGGCACACAATAAGCTGTACCCCCCATACTGTACTGTCTAAGGGAAACACTATGGCACCCCGCTACCCATATGTATAAATACAAATATACAGAGAGGGAATGTTCTGGGCACACAATAAGCTGTACCCCCCATACTGTACTGTCTAAGGGAAACACTATGGCACCTCCTACCCTATATGTATAAATACAATATACAGAGAGGGAATGTTCTGGGCACACATAAGCTGTACCCCCCATACTGTACTGTCTAAGGGAACACTATGGCACCCCCTACCCATATGTATAAATACAAAAATATACAGAGAGAGGGAATGTTTCTGGGCACACAATAAGCTGTACCCCATACGTACTGTTATAAGGGAAACACTATGGCACCCCTACCCCATATGTATAAATACAAATATACAGAGAGGGAATGTTCTGGGCCACAATAAGCTGTACCCCCATACTGTACTGTCTAAAGGAAAACACTATGGCACCCCCTACCCATTAGTATAAATACAATATTACAGAGAGGAATGTCTGGGCACAACAATAAGCTTACCCCATACTGTACTGTCTAAGGGAAACACTTATGGCACCCCCTACCCAATTATAAATACAAATATACAGAGAAGGAATGTTCTGGGCACACAATAAGCTGTACCCCCCACTACTGTACTGTCTAAGGGAAACACTATGGCACCCCCTACCCATATGTTATAAATACAATATACAGAGAGGAATGTTCTGGGCACACAATAAGCTGTACCCCCATACTGTACTGTTAAGGAAAACACTTATGGCCACCCCTCATATTATAATACAAATATACAGAACGGAATTTCTGGCACAACAATAAGCATGTACCCCCTGAACATGTACTGTTAAGCGGGGGTATAAATACACAGAGATGGGGAATGGGCCACACAATAAGCTAACCCCCATCTAGTACTGTCCAAAAACACTATGGCACCTCCTACCCATATGTATAAATACAAATATACAGAGGGAATGCTCTGGGCACAGACACTCACCGTCGGAGCACACAGCGGGTAGCTGGTAACACAGGCTCTTGCCCCCGCCCGTGGGCATGATGAGGAAGACATCCCGCCCCGCCATGGTGGCATTAATGGTTTCGAGCTGCAGGGAGCGGAAGCTGCGGAGCTGGAAGGAGTTGCACAGAGCATCGCGGATCTTCTGGGACCACAAGAAATCTGCAGGCAGAGGAGATTATGAAGGGATCCCACAGTAAGTGCAGGCCGGGGGGGCGCTGTTCTATTGCAGCCTTAGGCCGGCGCTGGTAGGAAGTGGTACTGCAGCTGATAGATATAATGGGGCTGTAGGAGAGGCACAAATGGGCCCATGTATTGGTACCGGGGATGGTTCTGTAACATCGGCCCAACTCACCTTCCTTCTGCCAGTTCTCGGCTGAATCCCCGCCCCCTGCGCTGGTTCCCGGCCCAGAATCCTCCGAAAGGCGCTGGATCTTTTTGTTGAGGAGTCTCTTCCTCTGGATCAGTTCCTGCTGTCTCTCCAGAAGCTCCTGGAGTTGGATCTCCACTGCCTGCAGCTCACTAGAGACACTCTCCAGCTCGTCCACTAGGGCTGCGCCAGGGAGCACACAAGGGGTTAACCTCCCGCCTCCCACAGGCCACGGCTCCTCCCCCTCATTAGCAAGCAGCCCCGCCCCCCCCAAGGGCCATTATAATGGAATATTGGAATTATGGAATTACATGAGCAGAACATACCCCCGAGGGCAGTAAGTCACATGATGGGGCATTTGTGGCTGATGAGATGTGACAGTAACATTCCCTGTGCCCCTCACTCACCCGCCGCTTCCTCCGAATCCATTCCTGGCGCCCGGGATCCTCACAGCGAGACTGGGGGGGGCATAAAGGGTTGTATGTCAGTATGGGAGAATTGCCCTGCTGCCCCAGCCCCTCCCACACAGTATATGGTACTGCCCCAGCCCCTCCCACACAGTATATGGTACTGCCCCAGCCCCTCCCACACAGTATATGGTACTGCCCCAGCCCCTCCCACACAGTATATGGTACTGCCCCAGCCCCTCCCACACAGCCTATAATTACTGCCCCACCCCTCCCACACCAGATTGACATGCCCCACCCCTCCCACACGAAAGTATATTTACACCAGTCTCCCCCATACCAGTATATTTACTCCCACAGTATCCCCCACATAACAAGATATATTACATTGCCCCACCCCCCCCCCAAACAAGTATATGTTACAATGCCCCAGAGCCCCCAAATAAGTATAATGCTTACTGCCCCAGCCCCCCATAACAGCTATCTTGTTACCTCCCCACAGGTCACCCCCAGTATTGTTACATCCCCAGTCTCCCCCCCCATACGTTGTTACTGCCCAGGCGCCCCCCCATACACGTTATCTGTTACTGCCCCCAGCCCCCCCCCCCCATACAGTATCTGTTACGCCCGCAGTCTCCCCCCATTTACAGTATCAGTTACTGCCCCAGTCTCCCCCCCATACATATCATTACTCCCCAGTCTCCCCCCATACAGTATCCAGTACTGTTACATGCCCAGGGCTCCCCCGCCCCCCATACAGTATCTTCTACTGCCCCAGTCCCCCCCCCCCCATACAGTATCTGTACTGCCCCAGCCTCCCCCCATTACATGTATTACTAGCCGCCCAGCTCCCCCCATACGAATATGTCTACTGCCCCAGGCTCCCCCATACAGTATATGTTACTGCCCATCTCCCCCCCCACTACTGTATATGTTATTGCCCAGTTTCCCCCCATACAGTATCTGCTTACTCCCCCTACAGTTCCCCCCATACAGTATCTGTTACTTGCCCCTCTCCCCCATACAGTAATTTTATCCCCAGTCTCCCCCCATACACATATATGTACTGCCCCGTCTCCCCCCATACGTATATCGCTTACTGCCCCAGTCTCCCCCCCCATACAGTAAGTGTTACTGCCCCAGTCTCCCCCCATACAGTCATATGTTACTGCCCCAGTTCCCCCCATACGAGTATATGTTACTGCCCCAGTTCCCCCCCATTTACATATATGTTACTGCCCCATCTCCCCCCAGACAGTATATGTCTTCCCCAGGTCTCCCCCCCATACAGTATATTTACTTGCCCCAGTCTCCCCCATTACAGTATATTTACTCCCCAGCCCCCCATCGTACTCTCTCTACAAAGAGAGAGATACAGTAATACTGTTATCCGTCTGCCCCACTCACATCACCAGTATAGTGTACTGCCCACCCAGCCCCCCCAACAGTATACTGTTAAGCTGGCCCCAGCCCCCCCCACGTATACCGGTAAATGTTTACTGCCCAGTCTCCCCCCCCCATACAGTAAATTGTTACTGCCCAGTCTCCCCCCATACAGTATATGTTACTGCCCCAGCCCCCCCATACAGTAATTGTTACTGCCCCAGGCTCCCCCCATCAGTATCTGTTACTGCCCCAGGCTCCCCACATACAGTATTGTTTTACTGCCCCAGTCTCCCCCCACATACAGCTATATGTTTACTTGCCCCAGTCTACCCCCCCATACAGTATAGTTACTGGCCCAGTATCTCCCCCCTATCCCATACATCAGTATACTGTTACTTGCCCCAGCTCCCCCCCCCATACAGTATATGTTACTGCGCCCAGTCTCCCCACCCATACAGTATACTGTTACTGCCCCAGTCTCCCCCCCATACAGTATCAGTTGAGCTCGCCCAGTCTCCCCCCCCATACAGTATATGTTTACTGCCCCCCAGTCTCCCCCCATACAGTAATTCTGTTACTGCCGCCAGTCTCCCCCCCCCCATACGTATATGTTTACTGCCCCAGTCTCCCCCCCCATAACAGTAATAGTTACTGCCCCAGTGCTCCCCCATACAGTATCTGTTACTGCCCCAGTCTCCCCCCCCATACAGTATATGTTAACTGCCCCAGTCTTCCCCCCATACAGTATTGTTACTGCCCCAGTCTCCCCCCCATACAGTATATGTTACTGCCCCAGTCTCCCCCCGATCCCAATACAGTATATGTTACTGCCCACCAGTCTCCCACCCCGCATACAGTAATATGTTACTGCCCAGTCCTCCCCCCCATACAGTATATGTTACTCGCCCCAGTCTCCCCCCCCATAACAGTATATGTTACTGCCCCAGTCTCCCCCCCCATACAGTATAATGTTACTGCCCCAGTCCCCCCCCATACAGTATATGTTAACTTGGCCCCAGTCTCCCCCCATACAGTATATGTTACTGCCCCAGTCTCCCCCCCCATAACAAGTAATGTGTTACTGCGCCAGTGCCTCCCCCCATACAGTATATGTTACTGCCCCAGTGCTCCCCCCCATACAGTATATGTACTGCCCAGTCTCCCCCATACAGTATATGTTACTGCCCCAGGTCCTCCCCCCATACAGTATATGTTACTGGCCCCAGTCTCGCCCCATACAGTAATGTTACTGCCCCAGTCCTCCCACCCCATACAGTATTAATGTTACTGCCCAGTCTCCCCCCCCATACAGTATATGTTACTGCCCCAGCCTCCCCCCATACAGTATATGTTACTGCCCCAGGCCCCCCCATAACAGTATATGTTACTGCCCCAGTCTCCCCCATAACAGTATATGTTACTGCGCCCCAGTCCTCCCCCATACAGTATATTTACTGCCCCAGCCCCCCCCCCATACAGTAATATGTTACTGCCCCAGTCCCCCCCATACAGTATATGTTTACTGCCCCAGGCCCCCCCATACAGTATATGTTACTGCCCAGTCTCCCCCCATACAGTATATGTTACTGCCCCAGTCCCCCCCATACAGTATATGTTACTGCCCAGTCTCCCCCATACAGTATCTGTTACGCCCCATCTCCCCCCCCATACAGTATATGTTACTGCCCCAGTCTCCCCCCCCATACAGTATATGTTACTGCCCCAGTCTCCCCCCCACAGTTATGTTCTGCCCCAGTCTCCCCCCATACAGTATCTGTTACTGCCCCAGTCTCCCCCCATACAGTATATGTTACTGCCCAGTCTCCCCCCATACAGTATATGTTACTGCCCCAGTCTCCCCCCAATAACAGTATATGTTATGCCCCAGTCCCCCCCATACAGTAATGTTACTGCCCCAGTCTCCCCCCCATACAGTATATGTTACTGCCCCAGGCTCCCCCCCCCATACAGTATATGTTACTGCCCCAGTCTCCCCCATACAGTATCTTTACTGCCCCAGTCTCCCCCAATACAGTATATGTTACTGCCCCAGTCTCCCCCCATACAGTATAGTTACTGCCCCAGTCTCCCCCCATACAGTATATGTTACTGCCCAGCTCCCCCATACAGTAATATGTTAACTGCCCCAGGTCTCCCCCCCATACAGTATATGTTACTGCCCAGTCTCCCACCCCATAACAGTATATGTTACTGCCCCAGTCTCCCCCCATACAGTATCTGTTACTGCCCCAGTCTCCCCCCCCATACAGTATATGTTACTGCCCCCAGTCTCCCCCCCATACAGTATATGTTACTGGCCCCAGTCTCCCCCCCCCATACCAGTATATGTTACTGCCCCAGTCTCCCCCCCATACAGTATATGTTACTGCCCCAGTCTCCCCCCCCATACAGTAATATGTTACTGCCCAGGTCCCCCCCCCATAACAGTATATGTTACTGCCCCAGTCTCCCCCCCCTACAGTATATGTTACTGCCCAGTCTCCCCCCATACAGTATTGTTATACTATGCCGCCAGTCTCCCCCCCATACAGTATATGTTACTGCCCAGTCTCCCCCCTACAGTATATGTTACTGCCCCAGTCCTCCCCCCCCATACAGTATAATGTTACTGCCCCAGTCTCCCCCCATACAGTATCTGTAACTGCCCCAGTCTCCCCCCCATACAGTATATGTTACTGCCCCAGTCTCCCCCCATACAGTATATGTTACTGCCCAGTCTCCCCCATACAGTATATGTTACTGCCCCAGTCTCCCCCCCCATACAGTATATGTTTACTGCCCCAGCTCCCCCCATACAGTATTGTTACTTGGCCCCAGTCTGCCCCCCATACAGTATATGTTACTGCCCCAGTCTCCCCCCCATACAGTATATGTTACTGCCCCAGTCTCCCCCCCCATACAGTATATGTTACTGCCCCAGTCTCCCCCCCCCATACAGTATATGTTACTGCCACAGTTCTGCCCCCCCCCCAATACAGTATATGTTACTGCCCCAGTCTCCCCCCCATACAGTATTATGTTACTGCCCCAGTCCTCCCCCCCCATACAGTATATGTTACTGCCCCAGTCTCCCCCCCATACAGTATATGTTACTGCCCCCCGTCTCCCCCCATACAGTATATGTTACTGCCCAGCCCCCCCCAATACAGTATATGTTACTGCCCCAGTCTCCCCCAATACAGTATATGTTACTGCCCCAGGCCCCCCATACAGTAATATGTTACTGCCCCAGGCCCCCCCCATACAGTAATATGTTACTGCCCATCCTCCCCCCATACAGTATTGTTACTGCCCCAGTCTCCACCATACAGTATATGTTACTGCCCCCAGTCTCCCCCCCATACAGTATATGTTCTGCCGCCAGTCTCCCCCCCATACAGTATATGTTACTGCCCAGTCTCCCCCCCATACAGTATATGTTACTGCCCCAGGCCCCCCATACAGTATATGTTACTGCCCCAGTCTCCCCCCATACAGTAATATGTTACTGCCCCAGTCTCCCCCCCAATACAGTATCTGTTACTGCCCCATCTCCCCCCCATACAGTATATGTTACTGCCCAGTCGCTCCGCCCCATGTATACAGTATATGTTACTGCCCCAGGTCCCCCCCCCATACAGTATATGTTACTGCCCCAGTTCCCCCCCATACAGTATTGTTACTGCCCCAGTCTCCCCATACAGTATATTGTTACTGCCCCAGTCCCCCCCCATACAGTATCTGTTACTGCCCCAGTCTCCCCCCATACAGTATATGTTACTGCCCCAGTCTCCCCCATACAGTATATGTTACTGCCCAGGCTCCCCCCATACAGTATATGTTTACTGCCCCAGTCTCCCCCCATACAGTATATGTTACTGCCCATCTCCCCCATACAGTATCTGTTACTGCCCCAGTCTCCCCCCATACAGTATATGTTACTGCCCCAGGTCTCCCCCATACAGTATATGTTACTGCCCCAGTCTCCCCCCATACAGTATATGTTACTGCCCAGTCCTCCCCCCCATACAGTATATTACTGCCCCAGGCTCCCCCACAACAGTATTGTTACTGCCCCAGTCTCCCCCCCCCATACAGTATATGTTACTGCCCCAGTCTCCCCCCATAAAGTATTGTTACTGCCCCAGTCTCCCCCCCCATACAGTATATGTTACTGCCCCAGCTCCCCCCCCATACAGTATATGTTACTGCCCCAGTCTCCCCCCCAACAGTATCTGTTACTGCCCAAGTCTCCCCCCATACAGTATATGTTACTGCCCAGTCTCCCCCCATACAGTATATGTTACTGCCCCAGTCTCCCCCCATACAGTAATGTTATGCCCAGTCTCCCCCCCCATACAGTATATGTTACTGCCCCAGTCTCCCCAATACAGTACATGTTACTGCCCCAGTCTCCCCCCCCATACAGTATATGTTACTGCGCCCAGTCTCCCCCCATACAGTATATGTTACTGCCCCAGTCTCCCCCCCATACCAGTATATGTTACTGCCCCAGTCTCCCCCCATACAGTATATGTTACTGCCCCAGTCTCCCCCGCCCCATACAGTATATGTTACTGCCCCAGTCTCCCCCATACAGTATATTGTTACTGCCCCATCTCCCCCCCCATACAGTATATGTTACTGAGCCCCAGTCTCCCCCATACAGTATATGTTACTGCCCAGTCTCCCCCCCCATACAGTATACTGTTACTGCCCCAGTCTCCCCCCCATACAGTAATCCTGTTACTGCGCCCCACAGTCTCCCCCGCATACAGTATAATGTTACTGCCCCAGTCTCCCCCCATACAGTATATGTTACTGCCCCAGTCTCCCCCCCATACAGTATATGTTACTGCCCCAGTCTCCCCCCATCAGTAATGTTACTGCCCAGGCCCCCCCATACAGTATATGTTACTGCCCCAGTCTCCCGCCATACAGTATATGTTACTGCCCAGTCTCCCCCCCATACAGTATATGTTACTGCCCCAGGCCCCCCCCCACCCATACAGTATATGTTACTGCCCAGTCTCCCCCCATACAGTATTGTTACTGGCCCCCACCCCCCATACAGTATATGTTAACTGCCCCAGTCTCCCCCCCCATACAGTATATGTTACTGCCCAGTCCCCCCCCATACAGTATATGTTACTGCCCACGCCCCCCCATACAGTATTGTTACTGCCCCAGCTCCCCCCATACAGTATATGTTACTGCCCCAGTCTCCCCGCCCATACGTATAAATGTTACTGCCCCAGTCTCCCCTCCCATACAGTATATGTACTGCCCAGTCTCCCCCCATACAGTATATGTTTACTGCCCAGTCTCCCCCCCCCATACAGTATATGTTACTGCCCCAGTCTCCCCCATACAGTATATGTTACTGCCCCAGTCTCCCCCGCATACAGTATCTGTTACTGCCCCAGTTCTCCCCCCCATACAGTATATGTTACTTGCCCGTCCTCCCCCCCATACAGTATATGTTACTGCCCCCAGTCTCCCCCCCCATACAGTATACTGTTACTGCCCAGTCTCCCCCCCCCCATACAGTATATGTTACTGCCCCCAGTCTCCCCCCCCCATACAGTATACCATGTCTATAACTGCCCCCAGTCTCCCCCCCCCATACAGTATATGTTACTGCCCAGTCCAGTCTCCCCCCCCATACAGTATATGTTAACTGCCCCAGTCCTCCGCCCCCCTATACAGTATCTGTTACTTGCCCCAGTCTACCCGCCCCATACAGTATATGTGTTACTGCCGACCAGTCTCCCCCCATACAGTAATATGTTACTGCCCCAGTTCCCCCCCCCATACAGTATCTGTTACTGCCCCAGTCCCCCCCCCCATACAGTTATATGTTACTGCCAGTCTCCCCCATACAGTAATGTGTACTGCCCAACGCTCCCCCCCATACAGTATATGTTACTGCCCAGTCTCCCCCCATACAGTATATGTTACTGCCCCAGTCCCCCCCATACAGTATATTGTTACTGCCAAGTCTCCCGCCATCAGTATTGTTACTGCCCCAGTCTCCCCCCATACGTATAATGGTTTTTACTGCCCAGCCCCCCCCCCCAATAACAGATAATTGTTACTGCCCCAGTCTCCCCCCATACAGTATATGTACTTGCCCAGTCTCGCCCCATACAGTATATGTTACTGCCCCAGTCCTCCCCCCCGATACAGTATAATGTTACTGCGCCAGCCCCCTCCCCATACAGTATATGTTACTGCCCCAGTCCCCCCCCATACAGTATCGTTACTAGCCCAGTCCCCCCATACAGTATTGTTACTGCCCCAGTCTCCCCCCCCATACAGTATATGTTACTGCCCCAGTCTCCCCCCCATACAGTATATGTTACTGCCCCAGTCTCCCCCTCCCATACAGTATATGTTACTGCCCTAGTCTCCCCACCCCATACAGTATATGTTACTGCCTCAGTCTCCCCCGCATACAGTATATGTTACTTGCCGCATCTGCCCCCCATACAGTATCCTGTTACTGCCCCAGTCCTTCCCCCATACAGTAATATGTTACTTGCCCAGTCCCTCCCCCATCAGTACTGTTACTGCCACGCTCCCCCCATACAGTATCTGTTACTGCCCCAGTCTCCCCCCCATACAGTATATGTTACTGCCCAGTCTCCCCCCCATACAGTATACTGTTTACTGCCAGTCCTCCCCCCCCATAACAGTATATGTTACTGCCCCAGTCTCCCCCCGCCCCCATACAGTAATAGTTACTGCCCAGTCTCCCCCCCCCATACAGTATATGTTACTGCCCCAGTTCTGCCCCCCCCCATACAGTATATGTTACTGCCCCAGTCCTCCCCCCCATACAGTATATGTTACTGCCCCAAGTCTCCCCCCCCATAACAGTATATGTTACTGCCCCAGTCTCCCCCCATACAGTATTGTTACTGCCCCAGTCTCCCCCATACAGTATATGTTACTGCCCAGTCTCCCCCATACAGTATAGTACTGCCCAGTCCCCATACAGTATTGTTACTGCCCCAGTCTCCCCCCCCATACAGTATATGTTACTGCCCCAGGCTCCCCCCCATACAGTATATGTTACTGCCCCAGTCCTCCCCCATACAGTATCTGTTTACTGCCCAGTTCTCCCCCCATACAGTATGTTGTACTGCCCCAGTCTCCCCCCGCCATACAGTATATGTTACTGCCCCAGGCTCCCCCCCATACAGTATCTGTTACTCATGCCCCAGTCTCCCCCCCATACAGTATATGTTACTGCCCCAGTCTCCCCCAACAGTATATGTTACTGCCGCAGTCTCCCCCCCATACAGTATATGTTACTGGCCCGCAGTCTCCCCCCATACAGTATATGTTACTGCCCCAGTCTCCCCCCCATACAGTATATGTTACTGCCCCAGTCTCCCCCCCCACCCATAGTGACAGTATGCTGTTACTGCCCCAGTCTCCCCCATACAGTATATGTTACTGCCCAGTCTCCCACCATACAGTATATGTTACTGCCCAGTCCTCCCCCCATACAGTATATGTTACTGCCCCAGTCTCCCCCCCATACAGTATATGTTACTGCCCCAGGCCCCCCATACAGTATATGTTACTGCCCCAGTCTCCCCCCATACAGTATATGTTACGCCCAGTCTCCCCCCATACAGTATTGTTACTGCCCAGTCTCCCCCATACAGTATATGTTACTGCCCCAGCCCCCCCCCCATACAGTATATGTTACTGCCCAGTCTCCCCCATACAGTATATGTTACTGCCCCAGGCCCCCCATACAGTATATGTTACTGCCCCGTCTCCCCCCCCATACAGTATATGTTACTGCCCAGTCTCCCCATACAGTATATGTTACTGCCCCAGCCCCCCCCATACAGTATCTGTTACTGCCCAGCCCCCCCCATACGTATCTGTTACTGCCCCAGCCCCCCCATACAGTATACTGTTACTGCCCCAGCTCCCCCCATACAGTATTGTTACTGCCCCAGTCTCCCCCCATCAGTTTGTTACTGCCCCAGTCTCCCCCCCATACAGTATATGTTACTGCCCCAGTTCTCCCCGCCCACATAACAGTATATGTTACTGCCCCAGTCCTCCCCCCCCCATACAGTATATGTATCTGCCCCAGTCTCCCCCCCCATACAGTATATGTTACTGCCCAGCCCCCCCATACAGTAATCTGTACTGCCCCCAGGCCCCCCATACAGTATATGTTACTGCCCCGCAGTCTCCCCCTACAGTATATCTTAGCCCCAGTCTCCCCCCATACAGTATCTGTTACTGCCCAGTCTCCCCCCATACAGTATATGTTACTGCCCAGTCTCCCCCATAACAGTATATGTTACTGCCCCAGTCTCCCCCCATACAGTATATTACTGCCCAGCCCCCCATACAGTATATGTTACTGCCCCAGGCCCCCCCCATACAGTATATGTTACTGCCGCCAGGCTCGCCCCCATACAGTATATGTTACTGCCCCGCCCCCCCATACAGTATATGTTACTGATCAGCTCCCCCCCCATACAGTATATGTTACTGCCCCAGGCCCCCATACAGTATATTTACTGCCCCAGGCTCCCCCCATACAGTATATGTTACTGCCCAGCCCATAGTATGTTCTGCCCAGCTCCCCCATACAGTATATGTTACTGCCCCAGGCCCCCCCATACAGTATATGTTACTGCCCAGCCCCCCCCATACAGTATATGTTACTGCCCCAGGCCCCCCCATACAGTATCTGTTACTGCCCCAGTATCCTGCTCACTTACCCCCTCAGTCAGGTTTCATTTAGTTCAGAGAAATTCCGCGAAAAATCAGGGAACCAATCAGAAGGCGCGCATAGTCCAGCGTCATGGCACTCCCGTCTATCGATTGGCTCAAGGCAGTTTCCGGTATGAGCTTTAATTGGCTGACCGCCTCCCAAGCGTACCGAGTGATTGGCTAGCTATGCCGCGCCAGTTCTGCGCTGTGATTGGCTAGCTACGTCATGTCAGTGCTGCGCTGTGATTGGCCCATATGAGGTAACGCGCTGCGTGTTTCCGGAAGACGTGGCGAGTCCCGGGCCGGTTCCTGTTCCCCTGATTCGGTGCGAGAGGAGCCGCTGCAGCAACTTGTCTCCGGCCTCCGGGCCCCGCACCGGCACCGCCATGATCTCCTTCACTGACTCGCAGAGTAAGCCCGGCGGGGGGCGGCGCCTCAATGCGTGACTGGGCGGGGCTCCTTCCCCGGGTGTACCCCCCTGTACTTACCCCCCCTGTACTTACGCCCCCCCTGTACTTACCCCCCCTGTACTTACCCCCCTGCACTTACCCCCCTGCACTTACCCCCTGCACTTACCCTCCCTTTACTTACCCCCCTGCACTTACCCTCCTCTACTTACCCCCCTTACTTACCCCCCCTGTACTTACCCCCCCTGTACTTACCCCCCCTGTACTTACCCCCCCTGTACTTACCCCCGCTGTACTTACCCCCCTGTGTACTTACCCCCCTGTACTTACCCCCCTGTACTTACCCCCCTGTACTTACCCCCCCTTGTACTTACCCCCCCT
Source organism: Xenopus tropicalis (assembly GCF_000004195.4). Lineage (NCBI taxonomy): Eukaryota > Metazoa > Chordata > Amphibia > Anura > Pipidae > Xenopus > Xenopus tropicalis. The sequence continues at coordinate 1,207,097 of NC_030679.2, read as the reverse complement.
GTACTTACCCCCCTGTACTTACCCCCCTGCACTTACCCCCCTGCACTTACCCCCTGCACTTACCCCCCTGCACTTACCCCCTGCACTTACCCTCCCTTTACTTACCCCCCTGCACTTACCCCCCTGCACTTACCCCCCTTTACTTACCCCCTGCACTTACCCTCCTCTAGCTTACCCCCCTGTACTTACCCCCCCTGTACTTACCCCCTTACTTACCCCCCTGCACTTACCCCCCTGCACTTACCCCCTGCACTTACCCCCCTCCCTGCACTTACCCCCCTGCACTTACCCCCCTTTAACTTACCCCCCTGCACTTACCCCCCTGCACTTACCCCCCCCCTCACTGTACTTACCCCTGCAACTTACCCTCCTT